>NW_026721670.1:0-7433 GCF_029784015.1 Lycium ferocissimum | reverse complement strand
TTGGAATCGGTAAACCTCTGACACCTTTGTTCACCTCGGCACGATTTCGAATTCATTAAATATGAGGGCCGAGGCTTATTTCATTTCATTTCTACACTACACCACTTCTCTCTAGAATCTCTCTCTACATTTATTACACAAGTTTTCAAGGATATTTGAGGATCAACAACATCAAATAAGTGAATCAAGGTAAAGGAAATCACGAAGATCATCGAGTCAGAAATCCAAATGGAGAAAAACTAGGGTTTTGCTTAAAGAGGAATATTAGCAACAAGGCTTGTTCCTAAAACATCTAAGGTAAGTTTCATGAACTTTTCATGCTATTTGAAGTATTATTGAGTTAAGATTCATGGATTGTAGAAGAGTACAACAAATGGGTCATTAAATGGATGAATAATGTCATTAGTGATTAGTAGTGGATTGAATCATGGAAATGAAAATGTTGATGATATAAATATGTTGTAAATGACCTATAGAACATGAAATGAGCATTGGATATGAAAGAATACGACGATGGATTTTTAGTCATTATTATGGGAAATTGAAGTGAGATTATAGAAATCGGAAATAAGATGAATGAATGATGATTGTTGTTAATCATATTGTGATGATTATTATGAATGTTGGGAATTGATATGCAATATGGCGGAAAGTAGTATAAACAAAGGAAGCGCCGCCCAAATTTCTATAGCTTTAGTAAGTATGTTTTCACGATTTTATAGCTAATGTCGATATGAATTCCATTGAAGGTATAGACAAGCGCATTAAGGAGAACGAACAAGCGATAGAGTAGCTAAGCGGCAAAGGTATGTGAGGCAAATCCCTTTCCTTAAGGCATGAGTCCTATGGCATGAATTTCTCTTTTACTATGAATGTTCCATCTCCAAGAAAGTTAAGAGTCCTCTCCTACTGAATAGCTATACGAGATAAGAAAAATAAGATGAATACGAAAATGATGATAGCAAGCTAAAGTCTAGAAATGCTATAGCCTATGATATGATGCCTCTAAGGAGCTAATGATGACATTTATGTAATTTAATGATATTGATCATCGTGCACACTCACCTTATGCTTGTTCCTTCGAGGTGAGGTATAATACGTAAGAATGCTCATAATGACATCGGGGGTCCACGACCTTACGTCCTCCGATAAAAGTATGAATAGCTAGTCCCTGTATGTATTGTATATGTATATGATGTCAAGCATACCAGATGAGCGAGTTATGATAAGCATGATGTAATGAGTATATGATGATATCACACCGCGCCTATATGGCGGGCGTCACGCGAGCGGCGGACTATTCACACCATGGCCGAATGGCGAGGCGGACACCTGTAGTGGGCGGCGTGAGATAATATCACGGACGCGGGATGCATGGACGCGAGCTATTGATGATGCTAATGATATTGATTATTACACGCACCTATATGGTCGGGCGTTATTACGATTATGTATATATGATATGATGATGAGTACGAAAGTAAGTCGGCATGATGATCATCCTTATGTTTCGATCGATTCTGATTGCTCATACTTTATGCTCACTCGGTTTATTGATGCTCCATATTGTTTATGTTTCACATACTCGGTACATTATTCATGCGCGTCCTTTCTTACGGGTATTTGTACCCGGGTAGACGGGGAGGTGGCCCGGACTCGTAGGAGCTGCGGTTGATTTGAGGAGCACTCTATTCCGGAAGTGCCACGGATTTCTCTTTTATATATATATATATTGTATATTCATTTTGGGCACGACGGGGTCTGTCCGTCCGGATGTCTAGTTTCAGTAGAGGCTCGTAGATCACGGTGTGGATAAGTAGTCCATGGCTTTTATGTATATGCGTATATATTATTTTGGGAAGGGGAAGGCTTATGTTTTAAAACAATGTATTTGGGAAAGTTGGGGTTTTTCATGATTATGAGCTTAAGTATGAATAATAGCGGAAAAAGGGGGAAGGGGGGTGGTTTGGTGGTTAGCCCGGATCCGTCGGGGCCTGCTGGGTGTGAAAAAAGTGTTATCGGGTTCGGTCTAGGAAGTGTCTGGCCCTGTCTAGTAGAGTCTTGTTTATGGTGTTTTTGGGCCCCTTTTAAAAAACGGGGCTACGGGGGTTTGGAAAAATGACCACTTTTTTTTTGAGATGTGCGATAGGGGAAATATAAAATTTAATCCTCCCAAAAGAGTATGTTGTGATTTCGGAAATGCGCAAAGCAAAGCCCGGAAGGGCGGGTACGAAAAGAGGCGGGCGAAGACGCCTAAGTTTATGAAGGAAGTCCGTCCGGGGGGTTTATCCCCTGCCCCCCTTCCCCTGGTCGGGGGGGCTCCAAATTTCCCGGGTTTCCCCCCGGTCTTCGGGTCACAAGTGGCCGAACATTTTTTGATGGTTGCCGCTCGGGACAGACGAATCGGGGCAGTGATCGCTCGGCTGTTTGAAGCCGTGACTTCGGAGCCTAAATCCCTCGGTTTTTTGGGTAAAAGGGGGATGATGTCCGGGGGTTTCATTGATGAGATGCGCGTTGAAAATTTTTCCTTGGGGCTTGGGGGAGTTTTATAGACTCGGTGTGGCGGTTCTTGGTAAAAATTGGGAGCGTCGAGGAAGAAAATCGTCTCCTCCCTTGGGGGATTCGTTGTGCCTTTTTCGCCATTTTGCCACGGAGGGCTAAAGGGGGTTGGGAATTTGGCGGGGAAATAAGCGCGGAAATTAAAACCCTTAAATTTTTTTTGATATGCCCGCGTGGTGGCCGCTAGGTAGGGTGTAAAATTTGTGAGGGGTTGGGCCCCACGTTTTTGGGGTCCCTAACGGCTTCTTACAAACGGGATGGACATTTCCGGTGAAGCCCAATCAAAGGGCGCAACCTCGCAAAGGTAAACGGTGTTGATGAGGGGGAAACAAAAGAACTAAATCTATGGGGGCCCTGATTATAGAGGGGGGTGGGGACATTTTTAGGGATGAACCGTCGGCGGCCGGGGCGCCTCCTTGGGGGGGGAAAGTGCTTTTTCGTCGGGGCGGGGCCAGTTTAGGGCCCGGGTTCACTTTGGGGGGGTCCCCTCGGAGACCCCCGGGAACGTGCGTCGGTGCGGCGGTTCTACCCGGGCGGTGCCCGGGGGGTTTGGATGTTTTCCGGGGTAGGGCTATGAAAAGGGTGCCTGTGAGGGCGAGCTTGTTATATCCCCTAAGTTCGCCCTTCGGGTAGTTTGAAATGTTTCCGGATAAGGACAAGGCACATTTTTTTCTTGTTAAACTTTGAGTTGGATATGGAAGTATCAATTGGAAATTTAAAAAAGGTAGGGGGAAAAGTAAATTTGCAAAATGGCATGGAAATTGGGGAAAAGGGGAAGGGCGAGGTGGAGTTTGGGAAAAAAGATTCATGAAATTCATGAAATCTCCATGTGGTCATTTGGGGCCAACTGGTTTTGGGCCTTTAAATTTGTCCCCCTTTTGTGGGCGGGGGGTTTTGGATGGTTCCCAGGCTAAAAAATGTTATTAGTCTCTTTCCATCAAAAAACTTAGAAAAAGAAGAACAAGAAGGTGAAAAAGGCCCCTCTTTTGGCCTAGATAAAAATTTAAGACCAAAAATTGCCCCAAATATTTCATCTGAAAACCACTAATTTAAGGGTCTCGGACTGGAGTTGTTGTTTGGGGCGATAGACCTTCGTTTTCAACATTTGAGAACCCTGGCAAGTTGGAAGTTGGGAAAAAAGGTAAAATTAAGCTTGTTTTTGGTTTGAATGATGTTTTTTATTTGTAGTATATAAAATGGATGTCATAAAAATATGGTATGTAGAAAGTGGGGTGTGGTGTAGGTGTGGGGTGATATGTATTTGTGTTAAAGTGGAACAATTCATTCTAGCATGTTTGGTTGTTTAGTGTGTTGAAATGGAAGAAATTTAATATGGTGTGTGTATGGCGGGGCCGAAAATGGGCCATTATGTGTCAAAAATTTAATAATTTTATGTAGTAGTTTGATTGTCGTCGTTACGAATGTATCCTAAAATGAAGTTTTAGAATAAGTTGAAGATTGAAATGATTTGGGGCGTTTGGCACTTTAATGTATTTTTTATGTAAATGTTGTATCATGGAAATGACATTGTAAATATGTGGTTTTGATGTAAAATGAATTTGGAAATTAAAAATGTGTTTAATTTTATATTAGTTTGGGGGTTTTTTTTCGGCCAATTGGGTGTTGTTTGATTGTTTGAATTTTGGTTGTTTAGAATGTTTTTGAATGTGTTGGACAGTTGGATTTTTTTTTAACGAATAAAGAATAATGTTGGATTGGATGTAAGTGATTACTTGGTATGAATGTTGGCAACTTAGGGGCGTCATTGATGTTAGAATGTGTTTTGGATCGGAAATATTGTTGTTGTTGTTGTTGTTGTTGGTATTGTTTTGGGAATTGGCAGTTGAATCTGGGGGCGTTATTTTTAAGGGGAAACTGAATTTTTTAAAAAAAACCCTTAATTTTTAAAGCTTATAAAGAAAATTTGGGTAAATGTGCCCAAATTGGGGATTTTAGAAAAAAATTGAGTTTTGAAACTTGGAGCGAATAAGGTATGTAAACTCCCCCCTTTCTTCTCTTGGCTTCCCCAGATGAATAGGTTTGAATTCGGATCTGGGGACGACTCCCCCTTAAATCTACATAAAATTCCCTTTTTTATTCGGCGAATTGAATTAAAAATGTCGGTTTTGTTGAAATAAGTGCTTAAACATCAGTAGTTTGCCCAAAAGATATTGGAGGGCCTAGAAATATGTATTGACCTGAGCCTAAGAAAAGTTTGGGGTGCCCCCTCAATTGGCCGGCGGGGCCCCCGTCAGATCTCCTTTTGTACCGTTTGGGGTTTTTTTGATTTTTAAAAGAGAACTTTTGACATTTCCCCTTTTTATAAGATAATTATTTTAACTACTTCTTGGGTTTTTTAAACATTTTGGACACTAAAACATTTAGGGAAGGGTTTAAATTTTTTATACTTATTCGATAAATGGGAAAATTCCTCCCGATTTTTAAAAGTATTTGGGCCCTTGGATTTTGGAAGGTAACCTAATTATTTAATTCTGTTTTTAATTTTATATTTATGATTGGGGTTGGTTTGGTATTTTTCTGGGGTTCCGGCGGATATTGTTTTTGGGATTCGTTTGGGGTTTGCGCGGTATATGTGTATAGGGAATATTATGGGTTCCGGCATTGAATATGCGATATTTCGTGGGTTCCGGCCCGGGGATGTATGTTTTATGTATGTAATATTATGTTTTAGGATATGATATGTCTGATCGGATGACAAAAATGATATGTGGTAGGATTATGATAACTAGTAGTTTATGAAATTTTTACTTTATTTATTATTTTTTTATGGATCGGGTCGTTCCTCGGCATTTGGTTAACTGTTTTATACCCATTTTGCTATGTGGGACGGAAAAATTTTTTTAAAAAAGTTAATTTTTGACATTTGGGTTATTATGCGTGGGGTCACCTTACTTCGGTTATGACTTCTTTTTTTCTTCCGCAAATGGTCTTCCTCTTTACCCCCTTTCCAGTGGTTTCTGCCGCGGTCGGAGCCTTTCTTGGTGATCCACCGGTTTGGGGGACCCTCTTTTGGGGAACGCTTTTCCCGGAGCCATTTTGGTATATACTTTTTGTTTCATATTGGTCATTCGGGGGGGGGGCCTTTCATATGTTAAACTTTTTAAGTTGGGGGAAAAAGTGTGGGGGTTGTCCCCTGGTTGGGTTAACTTGTATGATCGTGTGTTGGGTTTCCCCGCCCTAGGGGTTGCGGCCCAAAAATATATGTGTTGTTTAATTTTTGGCCTTTGTTGGTATTTTAAGTCGATTTTTTGGATATCAAAAAAAAAACTCCCAAAATTTTTAAATAAAATAAATTTAAAAGCTTCGGGAAAAAATTTCGTATTTGTGTTTTGTGTGGCATTTTATATTTGTGTCGCTAGGGGTGTTGTGATTACGGTTTTTGTGTGTTGGGTGCCGGTTTGGGGCTGGGGCGGCTCGGGGTTGGGTCGTGGGGGGCCCCCCGGGGGATGTGGGGGGTTTCCGGGGGGTCTCGGGGACTTCTCGGACCCCGGCCGGGGTAGGGGGGGGGGGGTGTCCCCGGGGGGCCACCGGCCGCTTATATATTTCGGACGGCAGATCTTGATCCCCCAGATGTGGTCCCGTACTTTTTGTGTTCTCTTAGTGTGTATGCTTGATAGTGGGGTCTACGTTATCATTTTACTCCTATATTACAAATCGTCGGGGTTTTTAAAAAGCCGATCAAACCATATCACTCGGTTGGTGACCCCTGATAGCAAAACAAGTATATAAAGTTTTAAATTTGTGATTGGTCGTCGGCCCAAAGTGATTTATTGGCGGGGCTAACGTGTTATAATGGGTATGGATTGGTTGGCCCCCTGACCAATTTTTTTGCAAAATGAAATTGGTTCGCTTTTTGGAGCGGGGGAATGGAAAGGTAATCCCCCTTTAAGGAGTTTATTTCACCAAAAAAGGGAAAGATGATCCTGGGGATACTTTATCATTTAAAGTTGAGTTCTGATACGGGAAGCGAGTCTCTACTTTCCGTTTTCGGTAGTAAGTGAGTTTCCGGATGTATTTCCCCGGGTGAGCTTCCGGGTCTTCCTCCCGGGGGAAGGAGATTGACTTGATTGATGTTTTGCCGGATAGAGCCATCTTTTTCCATCGAATGGGGTCCGGGGAAAAAAAGTTAAAGGGACGGTTGAAAGATTTTTTGGAAAAGGGGTTTTTAGACCCCCTTTTTAAGTGGGGAGCACCCGGGTCTTATTTGTGAGAAAAAAAAGATGGCTCCTGGAAAACATTATTATAGGGGTTGAAAAAAGTGACGATAAAGAACAATTCCCCCAAAAAGATGAAATTTTATCGCCCGGGGGGCCAAGTGGTTTTTAAAAAAAGATTTGAGGTCGGGGTTTCATCAGTGAGAGTCGAAAAATATTCCCAAAAAGGGGTTTTGAAAAAGATATGGCCATTATGAATTTGAGTGATGTCGTTGGGATACCCGGGGTGTTCTGAACAATGAAAAATGTAGACCTCTTGATCATTTGTGTGTCTTCTTGATGATAATGTATTTCGTACGGAATCGAACATCGGATCATTGGTGTCTTGGAATTCTCCGTCGAAATGCTAAATTTTCAAAGTGCGAGTTTTGGTAAATTGGACATTCGGGGCCTTGATTTGGATGATGGCATTAGAGTCGTACTCGGAAGATAGAAAATTTTTGAAACTTGGAAGCCTACGACGCCCACGGAAGTTCGTAGTTTTGGGTTGGGTATTATAGAAGATTTGTGAGGGCTTTTTATCTATTCGGGGCAAAACAACAGTGTAAAATTTCTGGAATGACGCCGGCGTACTTCCAAGTTGAAAAACCCGCCCCGGGCTCGGTTCCGCCGGAAGGGCCGGATGGTATGTTATATATT
>NW_026721669.1:0-8602 GCF_029784015.1 Lycium ferocissimum | reverse complement strand
CTAACAACGACTTCACATTTTACAAGGTAATTACATTTATTTTCATCCAAAATTCCTCTTCAAATTTCCTTCCATAATTCACAATACCAATAAACGAATTTATCGATATTCCCTCCGTGCTAATCCGTTAAAATTCTAAAATAAACCCGTTAACAATGAAAAGTAACCGTATTCATACCTTAATCATGCAGCCCCCACGTTATCACTCTTCTCCTTGGTTGATTTTTAGCTCAAATTGAAGACAACGCGGCGTACACAACACTTTTCTCTTCGTGGGCTTCGGAATTCGGTGGCTCGATTTTGGTCAAAATTGGTTTTTCTTCTCTCCAAGGCTCTTCTCTCTCTCTTTCCAGAATTTCTGGTGCTCTTGGTCTGAAAAATGAGAGGAAAGGGCTGAAATTTCACTTAAATAGGCATGGGTCATGGGCCTAACCCGATTGGGCCCGGTTTGGGCCTAGCCCACTGACCTTTTCACCTTAAAATGTCCATATCTCCTTATCCTGACGTCACCTGTGGGCCCAAGACCTATGGTTGGAAAGATAATTCAATTATCTACAACTTCTATCTTTGGTATTTTTCCAAATTCCAAACTTATAATACCGTTTAAACGCTCAAGTCGATCACCCGAAAATGTTACTTAAAAATATTTGCTTGGATGACTTCCACTTTGATTTGGCTCAAGGGTCCTTCTTGAGTAATATTTACCTTCACATATGTGATTCATATAAATTGTCACACATCCCAAAAAAAATCTCAATGTGTGGGCCCACCTCAGCTTGCGAATAATCCGACGTACAAAAACACGAAATATAATACTGTCAACGTGAGTTTAAATTATGAAGCAACAACATTATGTCAATTTTTAAGCACGTTAATAAGGACCTTCCAATTGGTTGGAACTTCTAGAAGAAAATATTTTTTTTGAATCAAGATTTGAGGGCTCAAATTCTCGCCCATGGCCGAATGGCCTCTCTTTATTTTTCTCCAAGTTTCTTGAATTTTCAAAGATTTGAAAGTATGAAGAATGTGATTAATAAGTCATCCAATATACTCATATATAAGTCATCCATGTGTCCCATCGCCCACACATGGCTTGGATGAATTAAAATTAGCCAAGCCACGTGGTGCCCCACCACACCACACGGCCAACTTGGCCATTATTTCATGAAATGCCAACTTTCCTAAATTAACTTTTAACCCCAAATTTTCCTTAATATTCCATGCCAATAAATTCATAAGTAACTTATGCCTTAACACAAAATCGAAGGTCAAAAGTCTCTACCTCATATCCCGGAATAGTCCTGTCCTTAACTTATTATGGTTAGCTCGGATTGTCCCAAGGTACAAAATATGGGATATAACAGTAGAAAGTGTCTTACCCCGTGTATAAAGGTACCAGCATGTGTTCCTAGCAATTTGCAGGTTTAGAAGTTAAATGAATCGAATCGACGCGATTTGAGCTGAATCTAAGAAAATTTGCAGACACCAGTCATTGTCGACGGGTCGTCGACATGGTCGATGGACTGTTATTGTGCGGCGTCGTTATGTTTTCGCAGCCTTGAATCTTCAGGTGCAGGTCGACGGAGAAAGTCGACGGGTCATCAACCCGCTCGTCGAACCGCACCGCTGTAACTTTTTAACTCCGAGTATAAATATGTGATTCACGACTTTATTTCCCATTTTTCCTCCATTCCAGATCAGAGAAACCCTAGCTGTTATATCCCGTAGTTTTGCACATTTGGATATTCTGAAATAGTTGCGACGAGCTAAGGACAAGGCTATATTTTGATTTGTGTTTAACACATATGTTGTTTATGAATATTATTGGCATGGAAATATTGAGAAAGGCAAAGGGTAAAAAGGGAAATTCACAAGACGATTCATAGAAAGGAAGGCTAAGGGCAAAATTGGAAATTTGAAAAATTGTTTCATGAATTACCAAGATTGGTTACAACACATTTGGGCTCAAAAAAAAAAATAAGAGAAGCGAGGCCCAAACATGGTGGCCGGCCATACACTTATGGCCCAAGCCCATGTGTTCATTAAATCCATGTGAATAAATTGGAGGGCCACTCTTATTTTTCCTCACAAGTCAAGAAGTTTCAAGAAAAAGAAAACTTGAAGAGCAACCATAGACCATTCGGCCATGGCTATGGAAATTTGAAGTCTTCCAATCTTGTTCCAAAAATTTGTTTCTTCATGTATTTCTACTAATTCAAAGATGCTCTTCAACATGGTATAATTGTTGAAGCAAGAGAATTACTCCTTATTGCAAATTTACAACTTTGGTCAAGTGAAGAAGTTGAAGAAGAAAGGTACGACTTAATTCCTTTTTATATGTTATGAAGGCTTCATGCTTGTTGTAATGTGTAGAAGTGAGTGAAATTCATAAGAATATGGATAGTGAAGCTTGGCCGAATGGGTGCATACATGTGGAAGTGAAGGACTAATCCTATTTAGCATGATTGCATGTTGTTTTAGTGTGTGGAAATGGAGGAAAAATCATGGAATGTGTGTGTTGTGGTGTTGGCCGAAAATGGGCTGTTTTGGATGTTAGGGAAGGAGCTAATTTTATGTGGTACTTTAGTTGTTGTCGTCGTGGGTTTTATGAGGTAAAATGAGGTTTTAATGATCCAAGTTAAGGTTAGAATTGTATGGGCTGAATTGGAAGGTAATGTGACATTAATATGGTTTCTTCAAATTATGAAAATGAAGTTGTTAACGAATGAATTATTGACATAGTTTGTGAATTTGGAAGAAAGAATTGTGTGGTAATGTTCTTGTTGAATTGGAATAATTTCGGGTAAGATGG
This sequence comes from Lycium ferocissimum, assembly GCF_029784015.1. Taxonomy (NCBI): domain Eukaryota; kingdom Viridiplantae; phylum Streptophyta; class Magnoliopsida; order Solanales; family Solanaceae; genus Lycium; species Lycium ferocissimum. The sequence continues at coordinate 5,790 of NW_026721669.1, read as the reverse complement.
TGCATTGGATTGGCTTGTTTGATCATTGAGCGAATTATTTGAAATATTCTTGAATCTTGGTTAAATGATCTTTGATTGGTACTTGGACTTGTAAGCGTCAATGTTAACTTGAAAGGATGTAGTTGAATCGAATGTAATGGAATGTCGTCAAATTATATGAAGGAATTATTAATGTTAGAATGCATTTGGAATTGAATATTGATATTGTTATTATGTTTGTTGGTATTGTTGATAATGATTTGGCCGAGTTAAATTCTCGGGGATGTCCAATTTATAGGGAAAATGCTGCCGAAATTTCGGTAGATAAGGTGTTAATTTGGCATTGGATGCATAAGTGCTTATGGCTAATGGCTGATACCTAATGACGATATTGTAGATTGTAAGAAGTCGAGACTTAAGGTTGGATTAGCTTAGGGAGCGGCTAAGGTATGTAAGGCTTACCCTTTCTTTCTTTGGCATGTCCTAGACGTAACTAAAGTATGACATGATTTGTGTTTTGAGGTAACTCCACTCTTACGTTCCGAATACGTATATGATCCTTATTTGCTTCATGATGTAATATTCTTCATATGGTCCTTGAGCTTTATGTATATTTGGAGTTCAAACTTTGCATAAAAGAATTTCGTTCCTAAAAGGTTCTATGTCTAGAAATGTCCGTAACTTTCGTAAAAAGAACCGGATTGCTTTGAAACGTTCGTAGAAAGTTTTGTAACGTATGATGACTTCGATTTCCATAGGCGGGCTCGGAATGATTTGACATACGACTATGGTCCCTACGATACTTTGATATACTTATGATATTTGATATGTTTCCGAGTGCCGTCCGAAAGATTTTTATATAACTATTGTCCCGATTTTCAAATGACGATTCATTTATGATTACTTCATTGAGTCTCTGTAAATGATTTATGTGCATGGTTTCTCACTACTTTCGCTCGTGCATGCCTCAATGCATCTTTCACCGAGTCCCGGCCGGGTACGCATTCGTGCAACTTCTCTCGCATTGTTCACCGAGTCCCTCGCCTACCGTAGGGACGGGTACGCTATATATATATATATATATATATATATATATATATATATATGATATATATGATATGATGATGTGATGAGATGGGGATGGCGGCCGTGATGGCATACCGAGTCCCTTGCTAGCGGGGCCGGGACACGCTATTCACCGAGTCCCTCACTGTAGGGCCGGGTACGGTATGTATATATGTATATCGGCATGCATACATGATTATGATATGATTTTACTCACCGAGTCCCTCACTAGAGGGCCGGGTACGGTATATATGTACGATGATATGACGATATGATTATGATAAGATTTTACTTACCGATATATGTATATGCATGACAAATGTTTTCAAAAGGCAAGTCCTGTGATTTTCTGTACTCTTTATTTCAGTGTGATCCCGCTTACTACAGTTCATGCTTTACATACTCAGTACATATTCCGTACTGACCCCCTTTCTTTGGGGGCTGCGTTTCATGCCGCGCAGGTACGCCGAGATGAGTTGAAGACATTAGCAGAAGATGCTCCAGCGGGATTGGCGAGCTCCAGTTGCTCCGGAGTGCTGCCGAGTCAAAGCATTATGTTATAGTATTATGTTCTGTGTTAGAGACTTTGCAGACAGTGTCGTGGGTATAAGATGTCGGTTATGTAAGCGGCTATGTAAGCCGATGTGTTATTATGCATTGTATTATAAGTTCCACATGTTTCTATATGATACAGATTTTCTTTGGTTCGAGAGAGATAAAAAGCATGTTATTTTTTTCGAAAAAAACTTTCGTTATGTATTTATGTTACGATTTGAGAGCCAGCGTGATTATGAGTGTTATGTGAGTCAGCGGGTTCGCTCGGCCCTAAATAAGGGTCGGGTGCCCATCACATCCTAACAAGAAATTAGGGTGTGGCAAATTGGTATCAGAGCGGTTCGTCTTGGGGGTTGTCTGCAAAGTCCTGTCCGGTAGAGTCCTGTTTATGGTGTGAAGCGCGCCACATTTATAAACAGGAGGCTACGGGGCATCTAGGATAGTTACTCTTCTTTGACATCTTAGATCGTGCCATAGAGCCAAGTCATAGGAAATGAGATTATTTGCGCTAACCTCCGATTTCAGCAGAGAAATGGCATCGACAGAAGAAAGCGATTAATGATATTGGAGGCTACGAAGTACGCAGGTAAGCAAAAGGTATGCAAGACATATGTCCGGTAAGATATTAAAGCACGATTGAAATACAAGTTGAGATTAAAAAGGAAAGTAAACAAGAAAGTGTAACAGGTGCTGATTGAGTTGGGCATACAAGGTATGTTTATTATTTTTGTACTTATCGATGATATTGAAGACCCGTGTGGTGCGATATGATGATATACGTATATAATTATTACTGGCCCTGTGAGGCATTGTTGGTACTTTCTGTGTACAGGTTTTGAGATAGTAAGAAATATAGAGGAAACTCTGCCGAAATTTTTCTGGAAATAAAGAAGGAATAAGATATAAGTTTGTAATATGTTCTTGAAAGTGTGCCAATAGCAATGATAAGATTTGACTAAACTACGAGTACGGCCGACGATGAGAAAGAAGTAAGTGGCTCAACTGGGGACAATAATAATTAGAAAGTCGATATTAATACGGTAAAAAGGATTTGAAAAGGGTATGTAATCCAAAGGGATGAATTATGAGGAGCCTATGGTTAAAGGAAGTAATAGTGTGATTAAGACAAGAATATAGAGAAACCGAAATGTAACGGGTAGGAATATCTCGAAAAGGCGACTGGTGAAATATTAGGGGTAAAGTTGAGCGGAAAGGGTAAAAGATTAAGAAGTGTTATATTACTGGATTGATTACGAATAAGATATAGTGCGAATGTTACGAGGGTTGTCATGAAAATAAGTAAAGCCTAGTGAGAAGGCGATTAAAGCTATGATATGGCCTGCGTAGCTAGAACATAAAGGCAAGTGTGAAAGGCTTATTAGGTTTTGTAGGGAAGGTGTGAAATGAGGGTTGAATAATACTGGAAACGATAGCGAGTGCAAGCAAAGCAAGGGTAACCGAAAGAAGAAGGAAGTAAGAAAAGAGCGAGACAATAGTGTAGTAATAGGCCATGACATGTGGAGCCAAGGATACGAGTACTATAAGCGACGGAGCTGTGAAAGAGACTCGGTTATCAAAAGAAAGAAATGAAGAACGACAAAAACAAAAAAAAACAAAAAAGAATGAAAAATGAAAAAAATGAAATGAGAGCAGAAATCTAAAGGTTGATGACCGAGCATTTATAAGTAACGGCGATTGAGGTGTATTCCTCACCGTGGAGAATCTGGAAGTTTAGGACGGGAATATAGTCATATCCAGAGGTAAAGAGTGAATAGTGAGAGGCGAAAAGGGTTAAAATAGCAATTGTGCAGTCGGGAGAGTAAGGGACTCTGTTAATGCGAAAGGGCACGCGTTACGAGAACGTTTCGGAACTTGATAAGACTTTAACTTGCTCCAAACAATATGACAAAAGTCATGTGGTGAAACGAACGCGATTATATTTGCATTAAAGCATCGTATTCCATCGGAGTTCCAAAGTTAAGCGTGCTGAGGCGAGAGCAATTCTAGGATGGGTGACCCCCCTGGAAAGTTTTCAGAAAGTTCTACAAATTCAGATTCAAGGAGCAAATGAGGAGTTAGAGTGATTTAAGGACAAATTAATAGTCCAAGGAGTGGGCAGGAACCCTAAAAGGTCGCGCAGGACGGGCCGAATTAGACCGGTAAGGAGGAAGAAAGGGCATCATAGTTCTAGGATTAGGGCGAGTCGGAGTAGTGTATGGAGACATCTAGTACGCGAGACAGTAGGGACTATATGTGAACATAGGTACGCATAAGATATCTTGTACATGGCTAGATCAGCAGATATGTGTATGGAAGACATTAATTGGACAAGGTAACGAAGTTCAAATGAGAAGAAAAATATAAATGGCACGAATGCTATGAGGTCGGTTAATGGTACATTTTCTCCTTACGGGTTAAGTCGAAGTACTAAACAAACATATTGGAAAGGAAAGAAAGTGAGTAAACGGACGGCAACGGGGACCAAAATGTCGGAATAGAAGCGTCGCCTAAGTAAGACGGAAAGACGGACGTAGGCGAAGTATAATCGGAAAATGGTATAAGTACACCCCAAAAGGGGAAGCGAGTGAGGAGATACAAGATAAGATAAAGTCAATTGACACTACCATAAAAATTGCCATGGGTGCAACCGCGAGTAAGATTCCTCGCCAAGACGAGTAGTAAGGGCCGGCCCGACGGGTGAAAGTTACGATGGTAATTGAGATAATGCTGAGAATTAATTATGGAGATCGCGAATGAGATGACCTTGGACGGTGGACGCTTAAAAAGAGAGAACACAACAAGACAAGCTAAGGGATAGTTCACGGAGACATTGCGGAAAAAGACTCGGCGAATTATGAATAGTAAGGGAGAAAAATAGGAAATCTCCTGTAGTAGGAAGTGAGGGCATCACAGAAGTGAGCAAAGGAAGGGAAAAGAGTATGACAGGATAGTCTACTAGCGAATGTTAGGACGAGAAGGAGGTGCGAGTGGAGTGAATCGAAAAGAAAGCGACCGCAATTGAGATGGAATATATATTTACATGTCGTATAAGGATAGGTATGCTACCTATAGATATTTAGATGTTAGGGATGAGACCAAGAAAGTACTCGGTAAGAAAAGTTAGAATTCGGTAGCAACAATATGGTTATGAGATTTTGGGTGCGCTAAAGAAAGATGTAAGGATAGGTTTAAGCTAGGTTACCGAGATATAATTTGTGAGGAAGATAAGTAGGACATAGCTATGACTGAACCAAAGATGTATTCCGATACCCATGACCGCAAAGTTGAGCGCAAGATCTGAGCAAAGAAACGATAGAGGAGTTCGGATTTAAGGTCGAGTAATGATACGAGACAAACAGTCTTGAAATATTATAAGATGAGTAAAGAAGGATTGTAAGATGATGTAAGCAAGATGATCAGAACTAGCTGGCTACTAAAAGAGGGTAAGTATATGTGTCGATTTTTTTTTTCAGAATCATATCAGCTGATGATAGTTAGGACAAGAAACGGCTATTACCGGCTCAAAGAGGATAGAAATCATATGATGATGATCGGTGTCGATGCTTGGAAGCCTAGGTTGACAAGTGAGTGTGCTTGAAGACATCACCCACGAAAAATGTAACGGAATTGGACAAGAAGAAAAAAAAAAAAAAAAAAAACTTAGTCTGGGGTATATTGGACCTTATTATATGGTTCGTAAGGTAGGAACGTTGCGTAATAAAGACGTAACTCTTGTTAAGATATTGTGCCAGAATAATAATAGGAAGGAGGTGACTTGAGAAGTTGGGAAAAAAAAGGTAAATGAAGAAGAAATATGATTTGTGGACGAGACGGTACGCTATGGTGTTAAAGGAAACCCCCCGAGATCCTTACGGGACTAGTTGAACATTCGAGGACGAATGTTCTAAAGGGGGGAAGGATGTTATATCCCGTAGTTTTGCACATGTGGATATTCTGAAATAGTTGCGACGAGCTAAGGACAAGTGTCACGACCCAGCCCCGTGGGCCGTGACTGGTGTTCTACTTGGACACCCATACGTACCTACCTAACAGATCCAATATACCAAATAGCTAATGCGTTTAGCATATTTAAATCCATACGGATATAAAGTATCGTCGAACATACATATACATGTATACATACCGGAACTCGTACGTAATGTTGTATTATTATATCGACAAAGTCGAAAC
>NW_026721668.1:0-8399 GCF_029784015.1 Lycium ferocissimum | reverse complement strand
ATTGGGGACCCGGGGAGTTTTAGTATTGCATTTCACCCGGGGAATCGGAAAAGGGAGCGTCCCATCCCCGGACCCTGGGGATATGCTTAGAGCTTGTGTACTTGATTTTCAAGGCAGTTGGGATGATAATTTTCCTCTTATCGAGTTTGCATATAACAACAGTTACCATTTTAGTATTCAGATGGCTCTTTATGAGGCCTTATATGGGCGGAGATGTAGATCACCCATAGTGGTGGTTCGATGTCGGGAGAATCGATTGTAGGCCCCCGGACTTAATTCGGCAAGAAGTTGACAAGGCAAAAGTGATTAGGAAAGGTTGCTAACATGATGTGATTCTTGGAGCTAACAAAGAACCAATCGACCAGGATCTTGTTCTTAAAGTGATTTGATAGGCAGATTCAAGAAACGGACGTATCTCAAGTTATAGGTGTCAGATTAAAGTGATTCAAAAACTATGTGAAAGATGACGATTTGAACTATAAAAATAACTATTGAATCATTTAAATCAAGTAAGTATTAAGAGCGAACGATGGAAAGAAAATTAAGGTTCGGGGTATGAACTAGAACGAATTTTTAATCAAGAAACGCGTTCTTGAATGATCAAGAACAAATAAAGTTCCTAAGTCACCACTTGAAATCAATTAACGTGATAAAGAAACACCACACGCAATCGAAAACAAGGTAAAGACTATCTTACCTTTCTTGGAACCAAAAACAAGGATAAACCAAATAGAGAAAATAACTCTATTGCAAACTAGGGTTTAAGCTCAAAAAATGTGAATTGTGTTTAACAAAGAATAAGAACCCTTTATATAGGCCTAGGTCTCTTCTTTGATGACTACAAATCCACTATTCTACTCTAAAAAGGATATAGCTAAAAACAAGAAAAGTAAAATCCCTATTCTACAAGGAAAGGGAAAGTAAAACCTACTAGAAAAGGAAAACAACTAATCCTAATTTAAGAAGGAAATCATTTTTAACTTGGCTTAACTGGGCTTGAAATCATCCTTGGGCTTCTTGAATTTGAAGACAAGTCCACATACCAATTCTTGGGTTCACAAGAGATTGTTCTTGACGCCCTAAACAACAAAAGCCCAATATAGCTTCTTGATTTTCATCATTCTCCCTGGTTGAGAAAGACTCGTCCTGGAGTCTAAGGGGTTCGATAAATGGCGCGAAGATCGGCTACATTAAATATCGGATGCCCCGTACTCTTCTCATTAGCTCCACTCTGTAATCATTGTTACCCGACTTTTGAACAACACGAAAGGGACCATCGGCTCTTGCTTGCAACTTTGGATACTTTTGTTTTTGGAAAATTTCCTTCTTCACATACCTCACTAAGTCCGCCACTTTAAAGAGTTGTTTTTCTTTCTCTTATCGCCTTGTTTTTGTACGTTTTCGTTTGCCTCTCGATCTCTTGTAAAACTTTCTCATGAATTTTCTTCAACTCTTTAACTCTCTCATCGGTATCTCCACTAAAAGAATGATTTTGAAGGAGAGATATAATTCTTAGGGACCCGAAGAGGATTCTTACCATATACCACTTCAAAGGACTCTTTCGGTCGTTGATTCACGGACGTGTTGAAAGCAAATTGACTGTGGTAGCAACAACTCCCACTCTCTTATGTTCTTCTTAACGAGACTTCTAATAGGAAACCAAACTCACGATTGACTACCTCTGTTTGTCCGTCCATCCCGAGGGTGATAAGACGAACTATACTTCACTCTCAGTACCAAGCTTAGCCCATAAAGTATGCCAAAAGTGACTCGAAACTTAGTGTCGCGATATGAAACAATGCTTCTAGGAATACCATGCAACTTGACAATATGGTTAAAGAACAAAAACGGCCACATGTGTTGCATCGCTTGTCTTTTTGCGTGAGATAAAGTGGGCCGTCTTAGAGAACCTATCTACCACGACAAGGAGAGATAGAATCTTTACCTTCTTGAGTTCTTGGTAATCCAAGCATGAAATCCATCTTCCGATATGTTCCCAAGTTGTTGTAGGAATTGGCAAAGGTTCGTATAACCCCTTATTTCTACCATGCATCTTTGCCCTTTTACAAGTTTCACAACGTTCAATCAACCTCAAACATCTCGATTCAACTTGGGCCAATAAAAGTTTTCTTGAATCATCTTTGATGTCTTAGAATGGCCAAAGTGACCAGCTAATCCACCCTCATGTGCTTCTCTAACAATAGACTCTCTTAAAGAGCCTTGTGGTATGCAAAGTTGCTTACCATATTAAAGAAAGCCATCTCTTTATCAAGAACATTCTTTGTGGACCTTCCAAGCATCTCGTCCAAATGACTCCAAAGTCTCGATCGACTCACAAAGTTCTTTAATGTGGTTGAATCCGAATACATTAGTTTGCGTGATGGAAAGCACACATGGTCTTCTACTAAGAGCGTCAAGACTTGATTTAGTTTTCCCGATTTGTGCTTGATCACAAATTGAAAATTACGGAAGGAACTCTACCCATTTTGCATGCCTCGCATTGAGTTTTTGTTGATGATTAAGATATTTTAGTGCCTCGTGATCGTAATATAGAACAAACTCTCTGGCAGCAAGTAATGACTCCAATGTTGCAAAACTCAAACAATAGCATAAAACTCTTTCTCATGTGGGTGGAATACCTCGAGTTTAGGTCCGCTGACTTATTGTGTTGTAGAAGTTGGACGATTAAGTATACTTCAAGGTATGTTAAGGCCATTCTTTCCTTCTTTTGGTATGATCCTATGATATGATCCAACAAGCGATTAAGCGAGCTTCCATATTACTCTACTCTTAGAAGCATTAGAAGTACTTCAGTCTTTGATGTTCATGTATCCTTTATGAGTGATCCTCCTATTCATGGGTCCCGGTTTTATGCTTGACTCTATGCATACGGGCTTCATTCATGCATTATATTTATTATATACTTATGTACATTGACCCGTGACCGAAGGCATTATATACGCGAATATTAGATATATGTAAAGTATGAGGAGAGATATAGGTGTTATATACGCATTACTACTATGATGATGATATTGATTATGGCCGCAGAGGAGCCGATATAATATGATGAGATGCCATAGAGGATTTACAGGTGTTATATAGGCACATACATCAGGCGTTATATACGCACACATATCAGGCATTATATACGCGCATATATATAGATGCATGACCATTATTGATAGGCATGAGCATGCATATTATGTGCCTATAGAGGCATTGTCAGTTATACAAATTTATGCGAGATTTGCGAATGTATACTAGTTCACACAAGTCCATACGATCGGTCATTTCAGTTTATGAGTTCAGATCTTATCAATGATTCTTATGTATATATGTTGTTCTTATGCCTTACATACTCGGTACATTATCTGTACTGACTCCCCATTGCTCGGGGGGCTACGTTCATGCCTACAGGTACAGGGAGACAGACAGGTGGTCCAGCTTAGTAGGACCTCTAGATCTAGCATTGATCGATGCGCTCCATTTGATCCGAGCCCTACGGTCGATTTTAGTCAGCCCCTTTTGAGATGTGTATACATATGGGTATGACGGGGCCCTATCCCATCCTTTCTATAGCTTTTATTCCAGTAGAGGTCGGTTGATAGCTAGATGTAGTAGTCAGATGATGTAGCCTTGCGAAACTATTCTTTTGTGTGTACGATGTATGCAGATGACCTTGCGTTTGCACTTGCCTCTTCCGCATGTTGTGTATATATATGCAGATTGTACAGAGTGTTAATGTTTCCCTTTTTTTTTTAGATACCATTCATGGACCTTTGATGTTCAGTATGTTCTAGATACGCGTTTAGGGGTGTTTGGTCGCTAGAGGTCAGACGCTCGTCACGACTCATCGGTTTGGGTCGTGACATTGAGTGTGGTGATTAAAGGTGATCATCTTCTAGATCATTATGAATGTGATGAAGCATGCAACGCCCAAATGGTACAAGAAAGGAAGGACCTATTCATTACAAGGTGCAAAATGGAAGGTGGTGGTGTTGGCTCTATGGTCACTGATGATACTTGTAGCATTAATGTGGTAAGTTCTTCCATGGTGGAGAAATTGAAGTTGCCAACTAGAGACCTTCGTCAACCTTATAGACTTTAGAGATTGAAGGAATGTGTTGAATCGAAAGTTTCAAAGCAAGCTTGGGTTAAGTTTCAAATTGGCAAGTACCATGATGAAGTACTTTGTGATGTTATACTTATGAGAGCTTGTCATTTGTTACTTGGGAGCCCTTGGGGAATTGAAAGGAGAGCTATCTATAATCTAAGGACTAACAAGTATTCCGTAACTTTAGGAGGAAAAGTATACTTTCCGATCCTTTACACCTTTGGAAGTGGAAGAAGATTACTCACATATGCTAGAATTAGCAAGGGAGGCAAACATTGGGAAACAAGAGGGACACACAAAGGAGTTGAACAAGGAGAAGTTAGTTGCTAACGTCCAAGGAACCAAATGGAGAATTGAAGTAAAGGGTCATCCTAACCCTTCAAAAGGCATTTTAGGAGCCCATCCCTCTTCTAACCTCTTTACTTCTTCTAGTTGTCTTGGTCCTTTTGTAGGTACTCATGCAGATGAACACTCGAAAAGAATCCCAAGTCTCTTTAGGAAGTGAAGTAACTTGAACCTCTTGAAAAGAGGAACTCGAGGCTTGATCGGGGTAACTTAAAGTTATGTGCATTTAGGCTAAAAGGTAACAAAGCTAATCCTTACACTCTTTTGAACTTGGAGGAACCAATTGTGGCTAATGGCCCATTCATGTGGTGCTTAGTGACTCTTTGATGAGTAATGATGATGTTCTTATTGGGAGCGTTCACACACTAGTTGATCCTTTTGATGACCGAATTGAATCTTCTTGCAAGATCAATTTATGTCTACCTAGTGTGTGCACTTGTGATTCTAATGATAGTACATTGTCATGTAAAAGAATTGTTCATACCCTAGTTGACTTTAATTATGGTAACCTTGTTTCTAATACTTGTGATCTTGAAATGTTACCAACTAGTGTTAATGATTGTGTTGATCAACTTGCTTGTATTAATAGTCCACTAATTGAATCTTTTGATGTGTTTTATGAGCCTCAATTTAGTGATGAAGTTAGCCAAGTTGATAGGATGGAAGAATGTGAATATGACACACCACCCTTATTTGATATATATGGAGATGAGTCCTATGATCTTACTTTGTTGACATTTTATGAGACTCAAGATTTTGATAGTGTTGTGTGTCATGAGGATAGTCATGAAAATAAAAATGCTTTGAAACGTGACATTTGTCTTTTTAAGAGTGAGATGGTATGCTTTGATTCACCATTTTTATAGAATCTTCTCTCTTAATCTATGTCTTATTCAATGAAAACATGACTAGTGAGGATAATGTGCATAGTGGATTGAATTGTAACGATGAACATGTAGCCACCTTTGGAGGCTATGATGAGTCTTGTGGTTCACTATGGAATGATAGCACTCTTCCTTATGATGGAGATCTTCCCTTGAGGAGTTGTAATCCACTTACGGAGAGGGGAAGTGTTGAAAAGGAAGGTGATGCTTGCCTACAAATTGCTAATTCCTCCTTGTATGCTTAAAATCCTACTAACCTAATGCATGATCTTGTTCTTGAACCTAATAGTGAGGCTACATTTGAGAATGACATAGATGAGAAAGTTGTTTGGCGTGACACCTTTCTTTACTACTTATTTGCATATGATGATGCTCATGTTTGTGTTGGGGGTGCATCTTATGGTGACGGAGGTTCTTATAGGGTAGATGGCTGTGTTCTTGACCATGATAGGTGAATATTCTTCCCAATTGATCCCGGTGATACCTTGTGTGACTTAGAGACACTACCTTGGAGGAGTCCTTGTTTGAAAAATGAGGTTCCATTGTGCTTCATGTCGAATAGAACCAATGTCGTATTTCATGCTTCGTATTTTGAATCCGTTGGTTTTATTGCTTTGTCCCTTAAGTCATGAACCTTAGAGGAATCAACTTCTTGATACCTTATATATGCAAATGTTATTCATGATATGTGTGGATGCACCACAAGTTTATCCCTCCTTGGAGTGAGAGTGTGGTTGTTGTCTTTTGAGCTAACCCTCATACTTTGAGGACATGTTTTCCTATGTCTTCCCTTGGTTTTTTGCTAGGTTCGGATTCGAGGACGAATCCTTATGAAGAAGGGGAGGATGATATGATCCTAAGGAGCTCACTGACGATTATGAAGGCTAAAACCCGCGTTAAAGCTTTGAAGGTGCATTTCCATGCCAAACACCCTTGGACGAGGAAAATGGGGTCTTTGGAGGCCATTAAAGAGCCGGCCACAAGGGTGTGGATGATTGCTTAGAAGAGACAGGGAGATGAAGGCCCAATCATGGCGGCAAAGTGGGTAGGAGCACAAATGTGGCTATGCGTTACAAATCATGGCTAAGAATCCAAATTCAAGGCTAGGGATGCAAGTTGGGATATAGTTGCAAAGCAGTTGATGCTTGGAAGATGAAGATCCCATGATGGGTTAGTTTTTGCAAAGAGCCACTTTAGGGACATTGTTATAAGAGCCTTAGTATAAATAAGACACTTAGTCTTTCATTTCAATTAGCTTGGATGAATGTTGAATGAGAGTGATTCTCTTAGTAGCTAGATTGTAGTGTTAGGTTAGTGCTAGGATTAGCGTACGGATTAATCCTTTAAATCTTCAATTGGACACCTCTTGAATGAATCCAAGTTGGTAATTCAAGCATGAGTTCCAGTCTCTTCTTCCTTGGATTGAGATCAATTATGTTACACCCCGTATCTTCTAAGAAGCACTTATCAAATTTGAAACATAAGTGCGTTAAGTTATGGTTAAGTAAAACCACTTTGGAATATAAGCAAGCATTAATAAGTATATATAATGAGTGAAGGATGTATATAAGGTATACCGGAAGGTTTTATAAGGAAATGAGTGGAAGAAATGGAGTAGTACGACTTTGGAGAAAGGATGGGTAAAGTTTCGTGTGGAAATTTTGGTCCAACTTGTGGGAAGAATATCTCTTAGCATATGAAGTGTTTTGACATGAAACAAAAGTCTAAAATGAAGTTCGTCGAGTCTAGTTTACAATGCAACAAACCGCTCATCGATAGGGCATCGGAGTAGAGAATTATGGATGTCAAAAGTCAGGCTGACAGAGCAGAAATGCGTGCTACAGTAACTGAGATAGTAACCGACATGCTACAGTAACTCGGTGTGAACAGTAAAAATCAGAAAAATTAAAAACGGAAATATGATTTTTTCACTCATTTTCTACCACCTTCTCACCCTAAATTCTCTCTACACTTCCCCAAAACTCTTTCTACCAAATTCATGAAGCTCTTAGATGAAATTCAAGTGATTATATCCAAATTCAACCTCAAAAGTTAATCTTGGTAAGGAAGAACACCTCTATAGCGTTGTGTTGCATTTAAGGGTGATTGAAAGTTGAATCAGCGGCACATTTCAAATGGTATTTACTGTTTAAGGTAAGTTTAACACCCCCTTGGTTGTGCTTAAGCTTAATTCCATATTGGTGAGATTGTTTATAGCAAAATACTACAATACAACATTGAAATAGCCTAGGATATGGCTACTGTTTCTTTGGGTCACAGGTGATAAATATGATTTCTGATGGCTGAAATTATGGAATACAACATGATTGTGATATGGTCTCTGTTGTTATTTGTACATGTATGTTTATCAAGTGAATTGGTGAAAGAAACATATGAAATTTGAGATTGAAAGTGAAGTTGAAATGTTAGGGGTGTGGGCTATTTTATGGCACATGTTGGTGTTGAAAGTGATGTTGTTAATGTTGGTATTGATATTGTTCTTGTTAGTTGTTGAATTACGATTTTGGGCTAGGCATATAAACAGAGGAGATGCTGCCGAAATTTCGACAGATTCTAGAAAGATTTATTTGAAGGATTAAGACAAGCGTATAAAGGTGAGTCTAACAATAGTATAAATCTTCTTCAATATAGATTTACGAGCCTGGAAGGACAAGCGTTGAGTAGTTAAAGTTAAGGCGACCAAAAAGGTATGGTAAGGCTCGTCCCTTTCTTTCAAATGCATGATTCTTATGTTATGATCCCATACATGTTTCCATAACCACCTTGTTTCCAAGAGCTAGAAGTTTATGACTCTTAAAGCTTCTTATGATGTTATAGATGAGAATGTTTTTATGAGGATTACGATGATGATGATTTTATGTTTAAAAGTCTCAAGTTATGATTTCAACGATGATATGAAAATGTTGAGCTATTTTATGGTTCTCTCGATTTTATTCATTGTTGTTGGTCTCACCTTATGAATTGTTCCTTCAAGGTAAGAAATGGCGATAATGGTTGTTCCATAATATGAATCGAAAAGGGTTCCGACCTTA
>NW_026721667.1:0-8365 GCF_029784015.1 Lycium ferocissimum | reverse complement strand
GGCCACATGGCCATATTTCATTCCCACATTTTTTCAATAATAGACAACTTCCACAATTTCCACTTTTGGTCCCGAAGTTTCTTTGATGTTTCCCATACCAATAACGTCATACACACTTAGGTCACACGACAAAATCGAAGGTCACACGTCTCGACTTCATATCCTGAAATGGTCTTAACCCTAACTTTTCATAGTTAACCCAAATCGTCCCGTCGTTCAAAATACGGGATGTAACAAATAATCCAACTCAAACTTATATCTCGAACTCTCCAAGATCTACATGACATTAATAAATACCCTCGTCAACCAAGCATTTAGAAATTCATCTCCAACTAACACATAATCCTACGGAAAATTGGGCAGCACTTCCTTTATAAATAGACCAACCCCGAGAATTCAACTCGGCCAAATTCAACAACACAACAACACCAACAATCATTCCAATCATTCCCGTAATCAATTCAAACATATTTGAACACTAAAGATTCTTCTCCACACATTCCAACAACATTCCAATTATGCTTACTACAACTACATACTTACAAACCAATATGTAATCAACTAACGCATATTCAATTATCAATCCAAAACCACTCAATCAACATTCAAGAACTCCTTAACTAATTCATACAATATTCCCAACAACCCAACAAATACTCCAATCCACCCGAATTGGTCCCCAAACCCGAGAACCTCAACTCTAACACATTTCTCGGTTTCAAATCATGATTTGCTCCCACAATTCATATTCTAACCATGTTATTTCCATAAACATAAAAGTTATGCTAAATGCACACAACCTTCCAAATCAGCCCATAACATTTAACATACCAATTCGAATCATTGAACTCCTATTTTCAACATAAAATCCACATAACAACAACCAAAGTTCTAAGAAAACTAATTCATTTCTTGACACATACATGGCCTTATTCGGCCAACATACCCAACATACACACTTCATGATTTTTATTCATTTCAACACACCACAATAACCAAACACACTACATAATATAAATTCATCACTTAAACACACAACACACATGCACACGGCCACACACCATGGTACACCTCCAACTTCATCATGCTATATCTCATGAATTTCATCCATAACAACATACAACAACACACATAAACCCTCTATAACTCATAAAACAAGATTAGAATTTACCTTTCTTCACAACCTCAACTTATCCAAAGTTGGCCAAGGATGAAAACGAACAATCCAACGCTTGAAACAACAACTCCACGTTATCAAGCACCTTCCAATTAGTAGATTTGCTTAGGAGAAATAATTTTGGGAAGGCTTAATCTTGGTCTTGATTTTTTTTCAAGTTGGCCGAATGGGAGGTTTTTGCTCTCTAAGGTTCTTGATTCTTCTAATGAAGATGATGATATAATAGTCCCTTAGTCATCCTTATATTTCAAATAATGGCCAACCATGTGGCCATGGCCCACTCAAAGGTGGCCGGCCACATGGCTATGATTTACTCCCTCTCTTTCTTTCAATAATAGCCAACTTCCCTTAATTCCATCTTTGGTCCCAAAGTTTCTTTAATGTTTCCATACCAATAACGTCATACACACTTAGGTCGCATGACAAAATCGAAGGTCACACGTCTCGACTTCGTAACCCAATGGTCTTAACCCTAACTTTTCGCAGTTAACCCGAATCGTCCCGTCGTTCAAAATACGGGATGTAACAGCTTCGGAGCGATCCGAGCCCTTAGTCAAAAGTTAGGGACGTTCGTAGTTTCTGACTCTTTTATGGATATATTCTTTTAGGCACATTCTTATTCAGTCATACAAAGGCATAGAAACCATAATTTGACTACGTTAGGCATACGGAGGTCAAGAAACAAATAAGAATCACGGACATGCTCGGATCGTAGGAGTAGAGTTACCTCGGGAGCATATCATAGCCTATTCATACTAAGACATGCCAAAGAAAGAAAGGTGAGCTTTACATACCTTGCCGCCCTCCGAGCTAGTCCAACCTTACGTCTCGGCTTCTCACGTTCTACAATAATATCATAAGATGTCCGACATTAACCATAAGCATTGAAGATTCCAATTCCAAACCATTACTTTTCCTACGGAAATTTCGGCAGCACCTCCTCTATAAATCCATCAACCCCGAGAATTTAACTCGGCCAATTTTCAACAATATATTATGCAACCCGAAATCTTCCAACTTAATGAATACGACAATAATGCGTTTCTTTCTTTCCAATTCTCATACTACACCAACAATTCCATACATTTCCACACTAGCTTCATAAATATAAGAGAACATATTAGAACCATATTAACTTTCAAAACAGCCCACAACAATTGCAACATCACCATAAGTCATTAAACCTTCATTTCACATTGTAGAATTCACAATTCAACAACCAAATCATATCAAATACAACTAGTCCATCTCTTCCACACAATCAGCCACCATTCGGCCAGCCCTTCAACACACACAACTTCATGCTTTTCATCCATTTTAACACATTACGACATGTTCAAAACGTCCACAAAAATATAAACCAAACACTAATTAAAATTTGTTCGTCGTACCTACACCAACACATACACACGGCTACCCTTCAACACATCCAAGTTTCATGATTCTCATCCACTTACACATATTACAACATGTATAAATCATCCCTAGGACATGAAAAATAAAATTGATCCATACCTTTCTCCCACCTAGTTTCCCTCGGCTAGAACAATGAATCATGCAAACGAACGCCTTGCTTGCTCCAACAACTAGCTTATGTTGACAAGGACCTTCTAATTAGTAGGAAAACAAGAAGAAATAATTTTTCCATGATCAACTTTAGGGGGCAGATTTTTGGCTGCCATGGCCGTTTCTCTCCTTTCTCTCTTTTCTTTCTTTTTCTTGATCTCTCTAGAACTCCAAATGATGAAACATGTTGATCTTGGTCATCACCCACACATATATATATATTAGTGTGGCACATGACCATGCACATGGCCAAGCACATGGCCGGCCATGTGCCTCACTTTCTTTTTTTTTTTTTCTTTCTTTTTCCCTCCAATTTTCTTCAAATCTCTAGAGTTTTCTTCAAATAATAAAAGATGACTCATATGACCAACATGTCATCTAATTCCATATTCACATATCAAGCTTCCATGTGGCTATGGCCCACCTCACTCTCATTGCATGAAATTTTTAAATCTTTCCATAATGCATTTTTTTTGTCCCGAATTTTCCTTAATGCTTCCTTCCAACCAAATCATTAACCATTTGTCGTAAAACAAAGTCGAGAGATAACCTTGTCCATGACTCTTCGCAACCAACTTAAAAATATTCCGACGTGCGAATTGCAAGATATAACAATAAGTATACCGCGGCCAGAACCCAAATGTTAATATCACAGATATATAAATGTACCGCGGCCAGGAACCCAGCGGTTAATATCACAAATATATACAGCTACACATACATACATACCGCGGTCAAGAATCCAATGGTCATGTCACGCCTTTAGGTCAAGTATCCAAATGGACGATATCACACATACACATGTCGCGGCCAAGTATCCGGCGTCATGGCACGTACCCGCGGTCAAGTATCCAAATAGGACAATATCACACATACCGGCCCGGGACTCGGCGAAAGAGGCAATAACAATACACACGAGCAAAATCGTAAGTAGCCATACGTATATAGTTTCTTTTATTACAAACTCAACAGAACAACCAAAGCACACCATCCCTTTAAAACCAAGACAATAGTTAAATCAGGTTCTTTTCCGAACATTATTCGAAAACATATCAAACTGAACTTCAGAGATCATAATCACGTCTCAAAGTCACATGCATATGAGTAAATAAATAATTAAGTTGCCTTCCAAATTCGATGACCAAATATATTTACTAACATCGGTGAGTGCAGAAACAAGTTTCAGGTTTATCGGAATCAGTATGCAATAGTTACAATCTTCTAAAATCGTTCTTATGAGTCAAAATGTATTATCAAACCCAATGAGGTAGTTAGAATAACTATTTTATAGTAATCGGAGCGGTAGCCAGTAGTTCTCTTTTCAAATCACACAAATATACCAAACAGGGCGACATGGGGAGATCTCGGAATGCGTGGGCCCCACCTCAGTCAAATTGAGGCGGCATACCCCAAACTATGGTCGTTAGGCCTTACGAAGTCATAAACAAAGGATTCTAGGCCCTCCAATATCATTTGGACCAGCTACGGATGTTTAAGCACTTATTTCGACAAAACAAGACATTTTAATTCAATTCTACTGAATGAATAAGGGCCAAAATGAAGCTCGGATTCCGAGGAGTAGAGTCGTCCCCAAAGCTCGTATCTTAGCCTAACATACCTAGGACATGCCAAGAGAAGGAAAGAGCAAGCTTTACATACCTTTCTTGCTTGTTAAGCTCGTCAGGACTCCAATCCCGTTTCGTCAAAATCCTACAAATGGTCACATTTACCAAGCCACTATTCATGAGGTTCAAGCTTCCAACTTGGGTTTAGTATTTGCCTACCGAAATTTCGGCAACCTCCCCAATAAATATGACACCCCGAGATTCAAACTCGTAACACAACAACAACCATACCAACAACAATGTATAACAACATCAACAATCAACTAGAACACATTCTAGCGCAAATAGTCTTATTTTCCAAATAACGCAACAACTCCAAATCCAACTTTACACTTACAAACCAATATCAATATGTTCATATTTCACATACTAATTCAAGATCATTCAAACATAAACCAAGAGCATTCCAAGCTATATATCCACTATTCGACAATTCCATCAATTTCCATATTCAATCCAAAATTCCCATATATGCAACGAAACCATTCCAACACATTTTCTATTTACTAATTCATCTCCAATAACAACAATCTATACTTTAACAACTTCATTACCTTAATATCATAAAATCATATTAATATGACATAATTTCTCTACATTCCATTTTTATGCCAACTTACCCCATATATGCTTTTCTTACATTGTAATGATCACAACCACACAACTAACATGTTACACAAAATAAATCCACCACCATTCCACCCATATATAGGCCACGGCCAACATGCAATTTCCAACTTCATTCCATTTTCATTCAACTTTCATTTTCAATACAATTTCCATAATAACCACAACTAGAATGCAACATAAAATTCAACTCATCTCATCTATACCATAACACACACACACGGCCACTTACATACATGCACACCCATCATGCAAACTTTCATATTTCCATAAACTCTACTCATTTCCATATACTACAACACAAACAAACCTTCATAACATAAATAAAAGGGATGAATTCTTACCTTTTCCTTCCAACTTCTTCACTTAACTCAAGTGTTGAATTGATGAAACAAGGACTCAATCTTCCAAAACAACTACGCCAAGTCGGAAAGGGACCTTGAATTAGTTTGAATACCACAAGAAAATAATTTTTAAAGAAAGATTTCCAAGGGACAAATATTGGAGGACATGGCCGAATGCCATGTCTCCTTGCTCTTCATCTTTTTGTTATTCTCCTTCTCTTATTTTCTTGAAACTTCCAAATGATAAGGCTCCCTTATATAATTGTCACATGGAAAATTAATTAAGTCAAGTGGGCTTGGCCATACATGGCCGGCCACCCCTCTTTATTGGGCCTCATTTTTCTCTCTTTTTTTTTTTGAGCCCAATTGGTTGCAAATCTCGTTTCGTAATTCCCGAAACAAATTCTCAAAATTCCAATTTTGCCCTTGGCCTTCCTCAATATTTCGCATTCATATTTTTCAAGAACAACAACATACATATTGACCAAAATCAACATATTGCCTTATTCTCACAAGTCACAATTATTTTCGAATTTCCGAATATGCAAAAATACGGGGTATAACATTCTTTTCCCCTTTAGAACATTCGTCCTCGAATGTTCAACTAATCGTATAGGGTCTTAAGAATCTCAATTTAAACTTTTCCTCTTTGTAATTCTCTTTACTCGACTTGTAGCATTCTAGGTACATTTTCTCATGTCATCTCTTAATCTTTAACTCAAACCCTTCCATACTCATTCCATAGCTTGTTTTTCCGTTTCGCACTTACCTTTATATTCTAACTACATAAATCACATCATAGCTTTGGCCACTTTCCCACTGAGCTTTTCTTATTTTCACAACAATCTTCATCATACTCACTTCGCATTCGATCGCATAGTGTAACACTTCTTAACCTTTTTACCTTTTCTGATCAACTTTATCCTTAATATTTCACAAGTTGTCTTATCCATACATTCATACGCATCACAATTCCTTCATCTGTACTCTTACCTTAATCTCACTATTACCATTGGCACGACCTTTCAAGTCGTATTACAAAACCATATCTCATTCTCCTTTCTTTATTTCTAGAAAAATTTCGGCAGAGTTTCCTCTGCATTTCTCACTATCTCAAAACCTGTGCACAGGAGATACCAACAATGCCTCACAGGGCCTACATACATATATGCATATCATATCACATCACAGCCTCACACGGCTCCCAATATCATCAACAGTACACAAATCATAAACATACCTCGTATGCCCCACTCAAACGGCATTCGTTACACTTTCTTGTTTACTTTCCCCTTTAGTCTTCAACTTGTATTTCAATCGCGGCTTCAATATCTTTCCCATATATATCTTTCATACCTTTGCTTACTCCTCGCGTACTTTGTGACTTCCAACTTCACCAATCATTTCCTTCTACCGGTGTCATTCTTCACCGCAATCACAAATCGGGGAGTAAGGAGTCCCATCTCCTATGACTTGGCTCTATGGCACGATCTCGTAGATGAAAGAAGAGTAACCATCCTAAATGCCCCGTAGCCTCCGTTTATAAATGTGTGTAACACACCATAAACAAGACTCTCCCGGACACGACTTTGCGTACAACCCCTAAGACGACTTTGCTTCCGAGCCACTTTGTCACACCCCCAATTTCCGATAGGGTGTGATGGGCACCCGACCCTTACCTAGGGCCGAGCGAACCCGCAGACTTCCGTAATGCACATAGTCGTACTGGGCCCACAGAATGCGTCAAAATGCAGAAGGAATTTTTTTTTTCGGAAAACAAACATGCCTTTCATCTTTTCAAATCAAATAAAACTTGTAGTCATAACGAATCCGTAACATAATGCATACTGATATATCGGCTTACATAGTCGATTACAAGACAAATCGTTAAGATAATGCATAATGATACATCGGCTTACGAGCCGCTCACATAACCGACATATCACACACACGACAATCGTCTCGCAAAGCCTCTAACATAACTCCGAATACCATACAAGGCATTCCGACTCCAAGATCACTCCGGAGGAAATGAAGCTCGCCAATCGGCGGAACATCTTCGCTAACATCATCCGCCATCCGTGGGTACCGCGCGGCACAAACGCGGCCCCGAAGAAAGGGGGTCGGACGGAATATGTACCGAGTATGCAAAGTAAAATACGAAAACGAAATAAAGTGTACCAAACGCGAGCATAATAGTCAGGATACCAACGTACTTACATCCGACATCCAGGTCATACATACACACCACACACACGTACCGCGGCGGAACCCGGCGTAATATCACATACATGCATACACACATATACCGCGGCCAGGAACCCAGCGGCTAATATCACAAATATTGTTATAGCCCGTATTTCGTACGCCCGGATGTTGCGAGACAATGGTGAGGAATTAAGGACAAGACTATGTTTTAAAATAATTTTAATGTCGGAGTTGTTGGGAATACTATTTATGAATATTGGTATTGTGGAAATATTGAGAAAGGCTAAGGGCAAGGAGAGAAATTCGCAAAACGGGCCGTGGAAATAATGCGGAAGGTTAGGGACAAAATGGTAATATTGAGGAAAGTCGAGGGGCAAACGGGAATTTCACAAGTTTCTTGAATATTCCAAAAAAAAAGGGGTCATGTTGACCATGTGAGAAAAAAAATATAAGATGACAAATAAGTCATCTTTGCCGTGGAAAAAAAAAAGAAAATTCTAGAAAAAGGGAAAGGGGAAAAAAGAAGAAAATCTAGAGGAGGGCATGTTCCCACATGCTTGCACAATTATATGTATGTATATATATAAGAGCCCTCTTATTAATTCAAGACAAAAGAAAGAACACAAAAAAAAAGGAAAGAAGAGAGAAAACAAGCCATGGCATTCGCCATGGCTAGGCCAAAGTTGGCTTATGGAAGACTTAGCAAAAAATTATTTTCTCCTAGTTTCCTACCTAATGGAAGGTCCTTAACAACATGGAGTGATTGTCGGAGAAAGTAGAGCCCTTGTTGTGCAAGTTGGGAACCTAGCTAAGTTGAA
>NW_026721666.1:0-8386 GCF_029784015.1 Lycium ferocissimum | reverse complement strand
TATTTGTATGAATATTCCATCTTTTCAAAGAAAAAGTAAATATACAATTGTAGTTTTGGAAATTTAAATTTGGCCCCCTTTCCCGGGAAGCAAAATGAATGAATGACCCTCTCGGCGGTAAAAATTAATAATTTCCCCTTCCAAAAAATAATGAAAAAAGGGCCTTTTAAAAGGGAAAAATGAATAAAAAGAATAATGGCCCCTCAAGGGTTAAATTTAATCCCCCTTTTCGGGAAAAAAGGAATGGCCCTTTTCTGGAAAGGAAAAGGGGGGCCCCTTTCTTAAAAAAAATAAACACCCAAAAAGGGCCCCTTGGGGCGGGAAAATAAAAAATCATAACACCGGGCGCAAAAAAAAAAAATCAAAGGCCCTTTTGGGCGAGAAAATAAACAGCAAGGGCCCCTTCTCGCCCCAAAGCCCTTTTTGGGGAAAGAAAAAAAATGAAAGGGTCTTTTTTGGCATGGCCCCCCGATAGTAGAAAATAAACTAAAAGGGCCCCGGCATGGCCCCCCCGGGCAAAAAATAAACTGAAATTTACCTCTCGGCCCAAGAAAAAAGGGCAACGGGGCCCTCTTTGAGCTTTAAAAGAAAGAATTAAAAGGGAATTTAAGGAATGGAAGAAAAAAAGCCCAGAATAGCCCCTTGTGGGTGGATGATCTTTCTTTTGTCCATAGGGGGTGGACCCTCCCCTCGAATATGCCTTTTTCTTTTTATGACCCTTTTGGTCAAATTATGTTTTTTTTCGCTTTTTCTCGCCCCTTTTTCCCCGGGAAGGTTTTTTTATTCTCTCTTTGTGTGGCCCTAGGGGAAGGTCTTTGTCTCCTTCCGTTGCCCCTTTTGGTCAAATATGCCTCCGGTTCGTTCTTTTTTTACATTTTTGGGGGTTGGGCCCGTATCCTTTCCCTTTTTCCCCGGGTGTTCATGGGGGGCCAAAACCGGTTGCCGGATTTGGGTTTGGGTTTTGTCATTTTCTTGCCGGGGTTAAAACGGGTTGTTCTTCCGGGCCGGCCCCTTTTCCCGGCCCCGCCCCTTTCGAAAAACCCCGCTCCTGGAAAAATTGGAGTTTTAAAAGGTCCCCCCGGCATTGTTGCCCTCCCATCCGGGGCCCCGGACTTTTTTGGCCCCCTTTTGGCCTCGAATTCCGGGAGCCTTTTAATGCCATACTAACAATTGCATATTTTTTTTTTAAAAGGGCGAAAAATTAGTAAAGTGCATTTTTTTAACATATACATTTTTCGTGATTTTTTACTTTTTTTGAAAAATCCTGGGGCCATGAAAAAGGATTTTGAGAAATGGTCATTCGGACCCCCCGGGGAGGTACATTTTTTGATCCCCGAACTTGGTGGAAGGTTTAAAAGGTTTTTTCAAAAAATTTTTTTGTCTCGGGGGCCTTCCCTTCCCGGCCCCCCCCCAATCTTTCATGCGAAATTTTTTGGTTCCCTAAAAAATTTTTCCCCCAAAAAAATTTTTTTTTTTTGCTATCTCCCTTTTGATTGTTTTTGAAAAATTTTTTAGACCCTAAAAAAAGGGGCCTTTCTGGGGGTTGCCCTTTGGCTGGTTTTGCGTCTCGGTCTTCTTAGTTTGATCAGGATTCGCCCCGGGTTTTTCTTAATTTTCCCGGGTTTTTTCTTTTTGTGACGACAAATTTGGGGGGTGCCTTTTTATCCCGGGGGAAAGAGGAATTGTTAAAAAGGGAGTTCGGGACAAAATAAATATTTTTTGGGTTTTTCTTTTCTAATAAAGATCCCGGGCCCGAAAAGGGATCCCGCCACATATCCCTCGTGGGGAAATGGGGTCTTTTCCGTAGTTCATTACATAGATGATTTGTTTTTCTCTTATTCTAGTACGAATACAAGCAGAAGATATGATTATAAGGAATACAACAATCCGATTACAAACAAATGGAATCCTAAACAGTATCCTTAAAAGGGGCCCGGGCCCCCCCCGGGGGACTCTTGTCCCCAAACTCTTGGGCCAGGACAATAGCTCCCCCCGGGGAAATCTTTTCCCCCCGTGTATGGCTCTCCCCAAAATAAATTTCCCCACCATGTATGGCCCTTTCCGGGTTTAAGGGGAATTTTCCCCCCATTTCCTTTTGGTGAGGAAGACTCGCCGGGGCACAGTTGTCCCAAATTTGGGAGCCCAGGGTTCCCACCCGTTTTGTTCGGGGTCGGGAAAATCCTTTGTTCCGATAGGCACATACCCCCACCCTTCCTTCTCCCCCTATCATAGCCCAATTGTTCCTGCGGGTTTTTAAAAACCCTTTCATTTTTAATTTTGCCTCGGGTGATGGGGGCGAGGGGGTTTCCACTTTCGGGTGTTTTTTCCCCCCCATACCCTAAACCAAGGGGTTTCCCTGGCGGTGGCCCCGGGGCATCTCCCGGCCCCCAACAAAGCATAAAACCGGTTTTTCGGGCCCAAATTTCCCCCAGTTGTAGACCATCTTCCCCCGGGATTCTTTGATGTTTTTTTGGGGGCCTCCCACTCGCAAATTTTTTAAACCAAAATTTTTTTTAAATTGCTTTTTTAAATTTTTTTTAAAAGGGTTGTCACCAAAGGGAATCGGAAATTTTTTTTGACAAAGTCGGCTACGACTTTCTTGGTCACCCACTTGTGGGAAGTGGCTTTCCACCTTTTTTTAGTAAAGTTTGTCAATCGACTAAAAAAGAAACGGTTCCCGGGAGGCCGGGGTTAAGGGTCCTATGACGTCCCTCCCCCATCCCGAAGGGGCCCTGGTGAATAAAAGCATCAAATTTGGGGGGAAACCATGATTAAAAAACCTCGTGTATTCCCGGGATTGATGGCTCTCTGCCAAAAATTTGCACGAATCATCTTTTCCCCGGCTTCCAAAAGTATCCCCCATCCTTGGGGTTTTTTCAAAAGCCCCGAAAATTTTATGTGAGGGCCGCTCCCCTCCGGGGTGCACCTCCCCCGGGTTTTGAGCCCCTTCGGCGTCCTTTAACCGATGTGAGGTTTGAATCCTTTTTCACAATAATTTTTGTTTAGTAAAAAAACCTTCGGGGGCCCCGGTTTTATGGCCCTTTTTTCCAAATTTTTTGGGAACCCCTCGAGGGATTTTTTTCCAAAAATGTTTGAGTCGGGGGTACCCCGATTATCCTCCCCCCTCGCCGACGGGGCGCGGGGGCCTGTTCTTCCCTTTGTTTATTCCGGTGTCGCAGGACCCTTTTGGGGGTTGGGTCCCGGGAGGCTATCGTAGCCAATGCGTTCGTAAACTCTTTGTGCTCTTTGGGGGATGCCGAAATGGAAAAATTTTTTGAATTTCCAGTCTTTGCACCAAATTCAATACGGGGGGTATCTTATCGTTTTTGGGGCCCCTTTTTTTCTAATTTTGGGGTAAGGTGAAATTTTCCGGTTACCAAGGTTCGGATGTTCATGTCCCAAAGCCTCCCGGGGGAGGCCCCAGTTATCTCCCCTGTTTTTAGTACATTTAAAATTGAGCTTTTTCGGCCATCGAATAATGTTGTCCCCCCTTCGTTCCCAAAACCTTGGGGTGTGCCCGAATGACCCCCCAAAAAGCCTTCTCCCGTGTATGGTTTAAAAAATTTTCCCCCAAGCTGGGGGCCTCTCGGCGAAGAAAGTCGGAAAGGCTCAAGTTTGTCTTTGACGGGGCTTTCTTCCAGCAGGTCGGCTATGGCTTGTCCTTTGATTGTTTTTGTCCCACGTATAGAGTCGAATTCATTTAAAGCAACTCCATTTAAACCCAACCTTTTCCCATGGGCATTGGGCCAAAAAATGTATCTTAATGGGCCCAATCGGGATATAAGTGAGTGGTGAACAACGATGAAAAAGGTCAAGTTTTCCAGCAATCCGCCCGGCCGAAAGGGTTTTTTTCTTAAACGGTACGGTTTCTCGGGATGTAAATTTTCTTGCTCGAATGGTAGAGGCATTTTCGTTTTTTCCTTCTCATGCGGCCCCGCATAAAACCAAAAAGCTTTTTTTAAACCCGATAGGATGGTAAGAGGACTCCCTTTCGGTACCGAACGGGGGGTTGGGGAAGTATTTTTTTGTTTTTCAAAACCCCCCGGGGGCCCCCCCATGGGGGATTGGGGAACTTTCTTTTAAACAATTTAAGGATTTTAGATCACGGTGGGGGGGCTTAAAAGCCCAAGCTTAAACCCTTTTTTTTAACAAAAACCAAAAGATTTTTTGGGGGATTTTTATTAAAAAAACAATCAAGATATTTAAAGAAAAAGGAAAAAAAAAAAAAATAAACTATACTACTCATCCAGGAAATAAAAAAATTTT
This sequence comes from Lycium ferocissimum, assembly GCF_029784015.1. Classification (NCBI taxonomy): domain Eukaryota; kingdom Viridiplantae; phylum Streptophyta; class Magnoliopsida; order Solanales; family Solanaceae; genus Lycium; species Lycium ferocissimum. The sequence goes on along the minus strand of NW_026721666.1, from coordinate 4,120 downwards.
AAACCCTTTTTGGGGGGGAAAAAACCAATTAAAAAAAAGGGAAAGGTTTTAAACAAAACACTCCTTTTTTGGATTGGGAAAAAACCCGGCCACCCCGGTTTCCCCTTTGGGTTTATGGTACCCAAATCGCCCAAAAAATTTTTTAAAGGGGGAGGTAAAGGTTCTGGTTGTTGTCCTTTTTTTACCCAATACCCTTTTTGATCAATTTTCCCTGTGGGGCCCTCGAATTTTTTGTTCGGATTAGGTAAAAAAAAGATACCCTTTTAAAAGGATGAACATTTGGGTTAATCCACACATTTCGGGAAACCCTTTAGTTACCCAAACCCAAGGGTTTTCCCAACAATGGGGATAAAGTTTTTTAAAACTTTATTCTTTAAAAACCCAAACCTTTGGTTTTAATTTTTGGGCTTGTATAAAAAAATGGATATGTATGAGTGTCTCGTCCTTTTCTCTATTTCTAAATCTTGCATGGGGTTTTAAAGATCATCATCTTATCACTTTTGAGAATTTTTCTTTTATCCCCCGGCAATTAAAAAAGAAAAAACCGGTCTCCCTGAAAAATAAAAAAACCAAGTTAGGAAAAAGAAGTGCATTCCCTTTCCCCCCAAGGAGTAAGAAAACCTTACTTCCCCCTTGTTCCCCCAAAAATTTTTTTCCCAATTTGGGGTCTTCCACAATCTTCCATACCCCTTTGAATAAAATTTTTTTATAAGGGACAAAGAATCCGATTCAATCTTAAAGGGGCCCCGGGATCATTTTTAATCTTTCCAACCATCCAATATAGCCAAGATTTCCCGTAATATTTGTTGACGCCTATTCTTCTTGCACTAGCATATAGGGGGTTTCCCAACTTTATCTCTAATGTGAAAAAAAAATTTCCCCCCCGATTCCCCGGGGGGGCCCCACCTTTTGCACAACTCCGGCCCCTGGGGGAAAACTTCTTTGCACCATCTTATTTTTCCCATTTTTAGGCTTGTTCCTCCAAATATTTCACCTTTCCGGGGGCCAATCATATGGAATTTTTTCTCGCCCAAGGATAAAATGTCTTCCCCAAAAGGTTTTGAAATTGTAAATCCATTTATCACCTTTTTTTTATTAATTTTACCCCTCTGATAGTATTTTCCCTTTTATATTTGGGAACATATGAATGTTGGTGTCCCGAAAAACCGACTTTAGCTTTGAAAGGCCCTTGCATATCCACCATTGTACTATTGCCCGAAAATTTCGTATCCTTGGATCAATTTCCCTAAAGCGCTTAAATAATTTTGCCAAATTTCCCGCAAATTCCCCATGAAGAATAGATTTTGGGGCTTTCCCTAATAAAGAGGACCAAACATCTACATCTAGATAAACACTAATATTCATTCTCTTTAGTAATCACCCACGGTATTTGGAACTTCCTTTTTCCCCAAAAAGGAAAAAGGTTTTTTGGAACATTTTTGAACCACTTTTTAAAAAAGGGGGTGATGGGGGGTTTTTTCCCGGGAAATTAACACTCTCTCGAATGATCGTGGAAATTGTGCCAAGGGTTTATCTTTTTTTCCCTTCCCCTTTAACAAACTATTTGTAAAAACATGATCAAAAACTTTTAAAGGGCGGTTTAATTGACTTTCGTGCATCCCCCCCTTCTATTCATAAGTTTTATCCTTTTTTCTATTGTAATTTCGAAAGTTGGGTGGGCATTGCTTGTTTGATTGAACCTAGTTTAAGGGCCAATTTTCATCCCATACATCACATGCTCCATTTCCCCGGTTCCCGACCAAAATTTATCCACCCCTCCCTTTCTTTCATTCTTTTCTAAAAGCCCCTTTCCCCCTTTCCCCTTGTTGGCTTCATCTTTTGCAATATTTATTCCCCTGAAGGGCGAACCCCAAAGTATTTGATGTTCTAAATCTCCCCCATAATTTGGCAAAAAAGGGCCTGAACACGTTCAGAGATCCGAAACCTAGTCCCCTTCTTTTAGTAAAAAAACCTTATCCCCGGGGGAAAAGTTGCCTTTTTTCCCCCTTTTTTTTGGGACTCCAATAAAAACCCTTTCAAAGATTTGATGGAGCTCATTAATTGTATACTTTGTGGAACAAAGGTTTTAAAGCATGAATTTGGAATCTCGAAGCACACTATTTGAGGTTTTTTCTTCCCCCAAAAGAAAGAATTTTTTCCCTTTTCCCAAATTTTCGAAATTTTTTTTCCCTTTTGATAAGGTCATTATAAATCCTTTTTCCTCCTTTTCATGGGAAAAATAGGGCATCCCAAATATTTCAATGGAAAAAATCCCTTTTAAAAAAAGTAATCGCTCCTTCGTTGAGGAAAAAACACAAGGAATCTTGATATATATAAAAGGCACTCGTCATTGATTAGTTGACCCGATATTGCCTCTAATTTCGAGAATCTTTATAACCCCCTTTTAAAGGGCTCTTTTTACGGATGAAATATTATAGTATCATTCCCCATGGGGGGGATGATTGAATTTTGACCCTTTAGGCCCTATAAACCTACATTTCTTTTCCAAATCTTTCATTTAGAAAATTTTAAAATAACACTTTATTTGGGGAAAATGAACAATGCAAAAAAAAGGGTCCCCTTGTTTGGGGGTTTAATGGAAAAATCCTTTGGGGACCCTTGAATAGGATGGAATACCGGTTTTTTAAGTTCCTCCATATCTTCAAAGAATTGACCAGAAAATCCCCTTTCCGGGAAGTACCTTTATCCAAAATATGACCCAAAATACTCATCATAGGCCCTTTTTCCCTCTCCAAATTTAAACACTACATTTTTTGGTTTTTCCTTTTTTTCCGATGTTTTCCAAAATTTTTTTCCCCAAGAGATATTCTCAATAATGCTTCTCCCCGTACAAGTATTTCCCCTTTTTCCCCTAGAACCCCGGGCCCCCTTTTTCCCCGGGTTTTGGGCGGTGGCCTTTCCCCGAATCGTTTTGATTTTGGTAGGACCCGGGGCCCAATGCCCCCTTTTTGGGACTATGAACCCCAAAAACCTTTAAAGCACCCCAAAAACGCCCCGAAAGGGGGGTTCGGTTTTTAAATTTTCAACCCTGTCGAAGAACCCCCAAGTGTATGGTGTTTTCCCGAGCTTTCCTTTGAATTTATGATGGCATCACCCACATAGATTTCAATCTCTCGATGCATCTATCATGGAATAGGGGTAGTCATGGTTTCGGGAGTGGCGGCCCGGGATTTTTTTGGCCCAAAAGGATTACCCCATAATGAAGACTCCCGGGGTTATAAAAGTTTTTTGGGGGTCTTCCTCGCCATTCAAATATTTAGTGGTGGGGAAACAATCTTAACAAATTTTAGCTGTGGCCCCATTATCTATCAGGGTATGGATGTTCCGGGGGAAAAAGGGAAATTTCCCTTTGGGGGGGAAGAGATCTCGGAAAACTTCCCAGTTTGGGTTTTCTCGTCCTTTTTGGGGACCCCCGTTTGGCTACCCAAAAAGGGAGGGCGGGGGCTTTTTTATTCCCCACTCGGGAACCCTTTTTCTACTTCGTCTCACGGATACCCCCGTTCGGTTTGGGAAAGTTCGCGTCCTTTGTTTGGGGGGAAAAAAAACCCCCTGGGTAAAATTTGGGGCTCTTTTCCTTTTGCCGGGGGTATATTCCCCCCTATGACCAAGCGAACGTCCACATATTCTTTTTAACAAAGCTATGAAAACTCTTCCGGGGGGCTCCCCCAAGGGGAGCGTTGAAAGTCCCTTTTTCGTCCCTTTTCCCTCATTGACCCCCCGTTTTTCCTTTTTTGGCTTCCCCCCTTTCCCCAAATTTTTCCAAGTCTTCTACCCGTCCTTCTGGCATAATTTCCAATTCATCGTACTCTTGCCGGGGCACTTTTTTTCATTCGTTTGTGACATGTCATGACATTTTTGGGGGTTTTTTTATTATGATTATTATTGAAAAGGAAAAAAAAGAGCATTAGTCTTATACGGGATTTTTTACCTAGTTAGTGAAAAGGGTTTTTATTAATCGGAAAAGGTAGTGATTTTTAGGCTTTTTATTAATTTAAAAAGTAACCGTTACAAGTGGTGGGGGCCCGGGAAAAACGTCGAGCCATTTTTAAATTTTTAAAAACAAACCCCCAAAAACTTTTAGGAAAGGGGGGAACCGTTC
>NW_026721665.1:0-8233 GCF_029784015.1 Lycium ferocissimum | reverse complement strand
TCTATCTTTTTGTTTCCTTTATTTTGTTTAATTCATAGAGTTTCCTTAGGTTGAATCTTATCATTTGGTATCAGAGCATAAGCTAAGAGATTGTTCCCACAATTTCTAATCCTAGGCTCAAAATCTAAAAATTCAAAAAAGAAAAAAATTGAAAAATTGTTTTGTGGTTTGATTTTGCTGTTTTTGAAGTTAGATTTGAGTTCATTGAGGTGGAAAGCATCTAAATCCGAAGTTTGAAGTTGTTTGGGTGGGTTTTGAAGTTTTCACCATTAAAGCTTCATCAAAGCTTGAAGAACTCAAAAGTGGGTTTAGTGATTGAGAAGCAATTGAGGTAAATTGAATATTAGGCTTTATTCTCCAAGTGATAAGGAGCTTAGATCTGAAATTTGGAGCAAAAAGGAGTTGGAATTAAGGTACTTGGAAATTTGAATGTTCTTCATGTTCTTGAAAACATTCATATCTTCATCTTGAGAAGAAGACCATAAGGAAGGTTTGATCCAAAAAAATTTCCAAGTCAAGAGAAAATTTGTTTGTTGGGCCGAAAAAGGAAAGTCCTAGGTTGTGTGGGCCCCAAAACGTCATCAGATCCAAGAGATTTGGCCCAAAATCCAAGTGAAAGTCGTGCACAAAGAAATAACTGAAGCAAAGGACGTCCAAGTAGGTTGGGCGTACACCTAAGAACGTCCAATACTTGGAAGGCGTACATTGGCCAAAATTTCCAGTGAGTTAAGGTAGGAATACGAAAGAAGTACGGCCTAAGTACTTGGGCGTACATATAAGTACGTCCCGTACTTTCCCCCGATCCTTGGGCGTACATTGTCCGTATTGCAGGTCGTACTTTGCATTGTGTTGGCCGTATTGTGGTGCAGTAGGGCGTACATTCCTCACGTCCTTAAGAATACAGGACGTATTCTTTCAGTTCCCTTGGGCATACATTGCTATATTTGTCCAGTAAGTTTCTAAGTTGTACGTATTAAGTACGTGATACCTTGCTAAGGGCATACAATGAGTGTAAGGCGTATATCCAGTCCGTCCTTCAAAGAATTGGACGTACATTGCAAGATCTTGGAAGTACATTCAAGGTAAACTTGTATCGTGATTCACGTTCGATTCCTTTCATCTTCATCCCCCTTCTTTGATTCTTACGACTAATTAACAACTAGTAATTGACCTTATTAGTTGCTAATTAATTCTTGTGTTTGCATTTCTTTCGTGCTAATTTCTTTCAAGTTTTTCTTCGTTTTATTTCGTTGAAACTTCTTTGGCTCATGTTTGTTTTGCTTTTGAGTCATCCGTCTTTCATCTAAACAAGAATTCATTTTACCACAAAGGATAAGCAACGTGTGAATTCGATTGGACGAGTGATTCATCAACAACTTCGAAAGAGCACGAGTGTGGTAAGGGTTGAGAGTTCAATATGAGTGAAATGAGGCTTTTATTGCTAATCTTGTTTGCTAGTTTTACAGGTCATCATGTCTAACCAAGGTGATAGGACGCAAGAGGTAGTAGATATGATACAATAACGGATATGCGGAAACGAGAAATTAAGAAGATAAACAAAAGAAAAAGAAAAGATAGATAATTTGACACAACTTAAGATTCAATTAGCAACCAAAGTTATATAAAACTAAGACCTCTAAATTATCATCAAAAGAAACACCAAATTCTTAAGTTGACCTCAAGGGAATCAAATTCCCAAGCAACCAACCTCTCAACAACACAAGAATCAACAAGAGCCTACCAAAGGCCTCTCACAAGTTTCTCTCTCTAGAAATAACCCTAAAACACTCAAAATATTCATTCATTCATCCAACCTCCTCTATGAAATAAAAATACTAGCTATTTATACTAATGAAATAAAGAAGACACTACATTATTACAATTATACCCTTAATGAATAAGGGCCTTGTTTGGATACCTCTTATGGAAGTGAAACTTGAAAAGGCTTGCATTTAAGTACTAGCCCTCTTTTGATGCATAGCCTCCTTCTCCAAATAACCTTCCAAGCTATCTTCCATATCTTGAATGTGACGTTCTTAAAGCCTTCCATCCAAGCTATCTCCCATATCTTGAAGGCCATCTTATGTGGACCTCTCATGATCTTCAAAGACTCCATCTTCATGAAGCTCGATGGAGTTGGTCTTGTGTCATTCTCCCCTTCTTGAAAAGGATTCGTCCTCGAATCTAAACTTTGCAAAACCATAAGGGAGACAAATAAAAACCAATTCCTCAAAGGACGAGGGTTAGTGTTTGGGTGGACTAACCTACCACCATGCCAAGTAAGCACAAATTTGTGATATAGCCAAGTATCAACCATTTTCAAGCAAACTAAGCTCTCAAGTAGAGCATTAAGAAATTGACTAACCAAAGATTAAGAAATGAGGATATTCTAAAAGGCCAAGGGTTTCAAGACACCAAGTTGGCAGAACATACAAATGATCCTCAATATCAAAATGATACCATTCACACCAAGTTAAGACTTCAACAGGATCAAAGGGAAAAGATACCCACATATCACGGGCAAGACAATAACTGAGTACCCCGATAGGACCCCTCCTCCCATAAGATGCACTCCCAAAAAGATCATGAATGTCATCATATGCAAAAAGGTAATAAAGAAAGGTGTCACGCAAAATAACTTCATCTAGGGTGTCCTCAAATGTAGTTTCACTATTAAACTCAAAAGCATGGTCAATCATACTACTACTATTCGAAACACTCAAAAGCATGGTCCTCAAATTAGCAATTTGCAGATAAGTTTCACCTTCCTTTTGAACAGTTCCCCTTCCAATAAGTGGATCACAATTCCTCAATGGAGGATCTCCATCATAGGGAAGAGAGTTATCATCCCATAGCGGATTTTCAAATATCATGTAGTCACCAAAAGTGGCCACCCTTTCAACATTAAAAAATATCCCACTAGGTACTTCACTCTCAATAGTCATGCCATCCTCAAATAAAACATTATCCGTTACAAGAGAGTAATCCATGAACAATGAGAGTCAAAGCATATCATTTCACTCTCAAAAGAACCAATGTCATCTTTCAATGCATTTTCGCTCAGATGACTATCTACACGACACACATCACCACTACAAATTGGAGTCTTATCACATGACACTAAAGTACGATCAAGAGACCCATTTTGACTTGAAACAAACAAGGGTGAGATGTCACATTCTTTCAATTGACCAACTATATCAACATTATCACTAACTAGAGGTACGTTAAACACATCACAAGGATCCTCAAGTAGTGAATTATCATTACAAGCAAGTTGATCAACACTAGTTGGTAGTATGTCAAACTAGCAAGAATTACTAACATGATGACCACATGACATTGTACTACCAATCAATTCACAAGTGTCAACACTAGGTGGACATAAATCGATCTTGCAAGAAGAATCAATTTTGTCATCTAAAGGATCAACTAGTGTTGAGCACCTTCATTCATAATGCACTATCATTCAAAGCACAAGTGTCAACACTAGGTGACACAAATCGATGTTAGAAGAAAGGATCAATTCGGTCATCAATAGGATCAACTAGTGTGAGGACACGTTCAACAATGATATTACCAATACATGACAAAGAAGCATTAGGCTTAATACAAGGGAAGCTAACTTTCATACTTGACTTGGCATTAAAATCACACAAAGATGTAGGAGTATAAGGATAAGTGATCTTACCTTGATGTTCATGTAAGCTCCTTTGACTAATGGAAGGAATGGTTGGGGCCGCCGTCCTTGCCTTCAAGCATGGGGTTCTCTCAAAAGAAGTACCCTTCAAAGATTCATTTCTTCTCACATGCGGCTTGGGATATTGGCCTCTCAATATCCTTTTCATGTCCTCCCAAGTCTTGATTGGACTCTTCACTTGTCTCCTACAATATTTGACAAGCTTTGAGTCAAAAGTTTGAACGGCTAAGTCCATCTTCCTTTCTTGTGAATAGTGGTAGCTAGCGAAGATTTCATCTATTATGAATTCCCACTTCTCCACTGGCTTCCCTAGCCATGGTAGGCCACTTCACATGGGTATCTCGCACTTTTGCACTTAGACTCCTCTTAGAAAGTATGCATGGAAAGAGAAATTTGCCTTTCTTGTCCACTACATATCGATGCCAATCTTGTTCATATGGGATTCCATGCTTTTGGAACCAAGGGAATCCTAAACATACGTGACAATTATCCATTGGAAGAACATCACACCAAACCTCCTCTTGGTACTCGCCAAGTGAAATGGATACCATCACTCTCTTATCAACCCAATATCCTCCCTCATCGTAATAAGGATTTCGCCGAATCACACAAGGTAACCTTAACACTTCAGCTGCACGAGGGGTGATGAAATTTGTGTAACAATCGTCATCAAGCATGAGAAATACCTCACTACTACCAATGTTCACCTTGGTCTCCATGAATCGCCTCTTTGGGACCACCTTCTTTTGTATAGGATGACCCCAACTCGTACTCACATTCCCACTCATGCCACTTTGCTTCGGATAGGAATTACTACAAGAAGAAGCATATGCATGCCCACTAGAAGTCCTTCCATAATCAACATTAACACTTCCACTACCTCCGTAGACATACCCTCCACAAGTCTTATTTGTATTAGGATTTTCCCTATAAGACTCATAAGACACATGTGAAGGAGAGTCATATCCCGAGTCGTCTTCATCATCATGATGTATAGCACAAGAACCTTAACCTTCATCATGTGAAGCATAACAAGTTTCTGCTTCATCCCCATCTTTCTCATGAGACACATGAGTACCACTCTCTTCATATTCTCCTTCAAAATGGTAATTCTCTCCTCGAACTTCCTCATGATCACCATTCCCCATATAGCCCTCATATTCCCCATCGTCACACCCTTGATAGCTCCCATAGTCCTCCCCTTCATAACTACAACCATCATCGTCATAACAATCATAATCGCCACCACATGAATCGGAATCCATGGAGAAGTACCCGGAAAGAACACTTAGCAAACACGTTAGTAGTAAAACCTCACCACACTCGTGTTTACACTCGTTTGTGCTGCTCGGCTAGCACCACTCAAATGAACTCACACACTTTTGCCTTTTACCACTCAAATGGATTGGCCGGTGTTGATTCTCGATTGGATCCGATTGCTTGCAAGGTGCATAATTGCTACTTGAGGTCGGAATGAATTCTTGTTAGACTCGAAGAAAGACAGACGACTCAATTCAATCTAACGGACTTGAACCAAGAAATTAACAACAAAGCAAAAACGAAGAAAAGCATGAAAGAATTGCACGAAAGAAATACGGACACAAGAACTAGCAAACACGTATGGGAACAACTACTAAATGGCTACTAGTTGAGAGACACAAGAAAATTGAATGCAAAAATTGGGAAAATAACTAAAATTTTGGGCCCGGGTAGGTGATAACTTGAAAACACGACCAGGAAGCCCCAATTGATCCAAGGTATCAATTTGAAATAACGGGAATTTTTAAATTTCTATACTCTTTTTTTTTCTCCCTCCCTACCAAAGAATTAGGGACACAAAACCATCAAGCAATCCCAAGAAATTTTTTGGAATTGAAATGAATTAAGACAAGATTTGTACCTTAGGAAAATATGACTGAAGCTTTACCAAATATGGTCCGTCTTTGGATATACGGTCCGTATTTGTGAAATACGACTGAGCTCCCTTGAAGTTTACGGACCGTATTGTGAAATACGGTTCGTATACTTAATCCGTATTTAAGGATCAGGTAGGCAGAATACTCAACTTTGGATCTCACTTTATACGAATTGCTATACGGTCTGTAAAGTGAAATACGGGCTATATTTAAGGACCTTTTTTCCCGAGACAAAGGAGCTCAGCTTGAAAACCACTTGGACACGTTTCAATTTACGAGCTACTAGACAGACCGTAAAGTGAAATACGGGCCGTATTTAATGATATCTCCCAAAAAACAATAACTTCCCTTTTGCTTAACAATTTATACGGACGCAACTATACGGTCTGTATTTTACAATACGGTCCGTATTTAGTGGACGTATTTTCCTTCAGGGAATTCTTCGCGTACGTGTTCTTCTTCAAATTTTGGGCCAATTCCTTGGATTCGCTGACTCTTATGGCCCCACACAACCTAGTAATTTCCTTTTTGGGTAGAAAAAAAACTTTTCACAACTTTGGGAAAATACTTGGATCAAATGCAACCTTTAGTCATCTTCTTCCCTATGAAGATTTGAAGGCTGCTCAAGAACACTATGAACATCAAAATTTCAACTACCTTCAAATCAACTTATTTTCACTCCATTTTCAGATCTAGGCTCCCCTTCACTTGTAGAACAAAGCCCAATAGGTTTCAAGTTCCAATTTCACCCAAATCAACAAGACCCACTTCAAGTTCTTCAACTCAACAATGGTGAAAATCTCAAAACAACTTGGAATGACTCGAAACTTCGGATTTGAAACCCTAAAACTCTAAGGAACTCAAATCTAACACTAGAATCAACAACAAACAAGGATTTGAAACAATTTTTTTAATTTTATTTTCGAATTTTGGGGATTTTTTTTTTGGTAGAATCAAATCCCAAGATAGATTTGTTGAAACAAACCTAATTTAGGCTTTGATACCAATTGATACAATAACGGATACGTGAAAATGAGAAATTAAGAAGATAAACAAAAGGAAAAGAAAAGATAGATAATTTGACACAACTTAAGATTCAATTTAGCAACCAAAGTTATATAAAAGTAAGACCTTAAATTATCATCAAAAGAAATACCAAATTCTTAAGTTGACCTCAAGGGAATCGAATTCCCAAGCAACCAACCTCTCAACAACACAAGAATCAACAAGAGTCCACCAAAGGCCTCTCACAAGTTTCTCTCTCTAGAGATAACCCTAAAACTCTCAAAATATTCATTCATTCATCCAACCTCCTCTATGAAATAAAAATACTAGCTATTTATATTAATGAAATAAAGAAGACACTACATTATTACAATTATACCCTTAATGAAGTAAGGGCCTTGTTTGGATATCTCCCATGGAAATGAAACTTGAAAAGGCTTGCATTTAAGTACTAGCCCCTTTTGTATGCATAGCCTCCTTCTCCAAATAGCCTCCCAAGCTATCTTCCATAGCTTGAATGTGACGTTCTTAAAGCCTTCCATCCAAGCTATCTTCCATATCTTGAAGGCCATCCTTGTTACATCCCGTACTTTCGTACGTTGGATTTTTTTTTCGTAAGTTAATCGACATAGGTTCAAGGACAAGATTATTTTTGAGGTTACAAGAATTTATGCTATGTTAACAAGTGATAAGTATGTGTCGTGAAGGTTAGAAGTTAAGCGAATTAGAAAGTATAAATTTTATCAATATTATACTCGTACTTTCGAGCTATGGTTCGAACCGCTGGCACCGGAGAATTTTGGTCTTATACGAGTATGCAAATAAAGATATTGGTGAATAAAAGGATGAGGTCCTAAAATGATTTAAGATTTAAAATTGTGATTACGGTGATTGGAAATAATATTTTATGTGTGCCAAAAGAGGCTGCGGAGTAGTACTATATTTTGTGATCGTGATAATGAGTATATGAAGTGTGTTGAAAATAATTAATATTTAAGTGAATTGAGATCAAGGAACTAATTATGCGTGCAATGGATTAAAAAAAGGACTATAGTGGGAAATTGTTTAGTAATTATTTTTGGATAAGTAGTAAGGGGTTTCCCCACGTGTCATGTGACAAAGCATTAGTAGTGACTAATGTGCATAATGGATTGAGTGGAATTTTGGTGATATGTATTAATTGATGTGGAACCCACGGCTCCTATGATATATTGATTCTTGAAAATAATCCTCAGAATTGGGAATTCTCTTAAGGATATCTATGTGCAGCAAGTTTTCAATATTATTAGGTTCTTAAAGAGGAAAATGGGCAAAAAAATTATTCTTGAAAACCAAACAACAACGTTGTCACACCCTAATCTTGATCAGGGTGTGATGGGCACCCGGCCCCACATACGGAGCCGAGCGAACCCTCAGACTCCAATTTCATACATATTCCTTTCAAATTTCCAGCATCAAATCACCATGAAGCCGTACGTAAAGACTTTCTCAAAGGAACCGATAACACGTACATCGTCTTAGGCGGCCATGCGTATCAAACATAACAAACATATCGATCAATCCGTAGGCAAAGGAATGTACATCGCCTGAACATACATACATGTACAAACAT
>NW_026721664.1:0-18824 GCF_029784015.1 Lycium ferocissimum | reverse complement strand
GGATGGCATGTGATGATTCCCTTCACCACGTCCCTCACTATAGGGCCGGGGCATGTTGCGTACGTGCATATATACGATGATTTTACTACCGCGTCCCTCGTTAGAGGGGGGCATGTTATGTAAGCATATGTTCATGATGATTTCTTTAATTATGATACTCGACCCATTAAGGATTATTGAAAAAAAAACATAATTTACGTTCAAGGTAAGTTTTATGAGATCCGGTTACTATACTACTTTTCTCCCCTCCTTATTTCCGTATGATTCGGTGATTGTGTTTATCGTTTTACATACTCAGTACATATTTCGCACGACCTCTCTTCTTCGGGGGCCGCGTTTCATGCCGCGTGTGTACGGATACACGTTTGAGTGAGCCGCCGCCCAGGGTCCCCGTTCGCCCATTCAAGAGCTCCTCGCGCGGAGCCCGCATTTTGGTACGGTCTTTGTTACATTCGTGTATATTTGTTCGTGGGTACGGTGGCCCTGTCCCGTATATGACTTTGTTACTCCGTGCAGGTCCGTAGACATGTACGTAGGGTGGCTATATCTGTACAGCTATATGCACGTATTGTACGTTTGGGCGGTTTATTCACCGCGGCAGCCTTGTCGGCTCGCCTATATATGTATATATGGATATGTTGGCCCGGTGTGGCCTTTATTGGTATTTTGTCGCGCGGCGTAAATTTTGATTAGTAAGAAAAACGGAGGAAACTGCGCCCAAGTTTTTCTAAATGCCCGAGTTACTATTTTTGGCTTTTGGTACGTACGGGTGCCCAGTTAGGGCGCTAGTGTTATATCCCGTATTTTTAAACGTCGGATTATTTGTAAGCTGAGGTGGGGCCCACATGTTAAGATTTTTTTTGGAACATGTGACAAGTTATATGAATCACATATGTAAAGTGAAACACAACTCATGAAGGACCCTTGGGCCAAATCAAAGTGGAAGCCCTCCAAACGAATATTTTTAAGTAACATTTTCGGGTGACCTGATTTCGAGGGGCAAAAACGGTATTATAAGTGTGGAATTTGGAAAAATACCAAGGAATAGAAGTTGTAGATAATTGAATTAGCTTTCCAACCATAGGTTGTGGGTTCCCAGGTGACGTTGGTACAAGGGGATATGGATGTTTTAAGGTCGAAAGGTCAGTGGGCTAGGCCCAACTCAAGACCAACCGGGTTAGGCCCATGACCCATGTTATTTAAGTGATATTTCATCCCTTCCCTCCTCATTTTAAGACCTGGAACAACCAGAAAATTCTGGAGAGATAGAGAAAAAAAGGCCTTGGAGAAGAAAAACCAATTTTGACCAAAATCCGAGCGCCGAATCCGAAGCCCATGAAGGGAAAAGTGTTGTGTTGCGTTGTCTTCAATTTGAGCTAAAAATCAACCAAGGAGGAGAGTGATAACATGGTGGCTGCCTACTTAAGGTAATATGAAGGTTCCTTTTCATTGTTAACAAGTTTATTTAAAGATTTAACGGATTAGGACGGAAGATAAATTCGTTTGTCGGTGTTGATGTGGTAGCCGTATAGGGGGCTGTTTTGGTGGGGTATGATGAGCTAATTTTATTTAGTATTTTGATTGTTGTTGTGTTGTGGATTTCATGTTGTTAAATGAAGATTTAATGGCTTGAAATAAAGTTGTAATCGTTTGCGGATTATGGAAGGGTTAATATGACATTAGTATGGTTTCTTATAATTGTAGGAATAATGTTGCTAATATGTAGAATGTTGGTGTAGTTTATGAATTTGGAAGAAAGAAAATGTGTGTGTAATTATTCTTGTTGGATTTGAAAGAATTTGGGTAGTGTATGTGTTGGTTGAACCGTTTGAAATATTGTGCGGGTTGTCGGTGTTCTAGAATATTGTTGAATGGTTTCGGATTAGTATTTGAATGTGAACAATTGTGAATTGGATATAAATGAAATGTTGTTTGATTATGTAAAAGGAGCTACTAATGTTGGAATGTATTTTGAATAAATTGTTGAAGTTGGAGATATGATGGTTGGCATTGTTGTTGATAGTTTGGCCGAGTTGAATTCTCGGGTTTGTTGTTGTTAAATTGGCCGAGTTATATTCTCGGGGATGGTATATTTACAGGAGATATTCACGAAATTTCGAGAACATAAGTGGATTTACTTGAGAAATTAAGACAAGTGTTGATTCAAGATTAAATTCCTAAAGGCTTATAATCAATGTTTGGTATTTGTGACCAATTGTAGATTTTTGAAGCATTTGGGACTTGAATTTGGAGAAGCTTAAGAAGCAGAAAAGGTATGTAAGGCTTACCCTTTCTTTCTCTTGGCATGTCCTAGATGTGATAGGTTATGGTTGGAACCTCGGAGATGATTCTACTCTTAGAAATCCGAGCTTAAATTTGGTCCTTTTTCATTCAATGGAATTGAATTAGATACTTTATGTTTTGTTGGAAAATAACTTAAACACCTTTAACTTTCACAAATTGAACCAAACTACTTTAAGACCTTCACAGGTGGTTCCATAAAGCTTAACGTCCGTAATTTCCGTACGCCACCTCGACGTGATCCGAGGTGGGCCCACAATTCCCGAGACCTAATCGTATTGCTCTATTTGGCCGATTTCCGTACAATAATTAAAGGTAAACTTTTGGCTATCATTCCGAGTTTGTTATGATTCGTATGTATTCTCTCGGTATAAGTATCCGAAAATTCGATACAAGTGTTTTGCTGACCATTCGGATATAAATATTCCGATATAAGTATTTTGATATAAGCATTACGTAAGTATTTTGATATAAGTATTCGACATTAGCATTCGACATGAATATTCCGATATAAGTATTACAAAAGTATTTTGATTTGGATATGTAATCGATATAAGGATCCCGATGTGAGTAATGCATATGAATAATTTGCTACGAACATTCGATAGGAATATCAGAACTACATGTTTTGGTTGTCAGACGACAGGGAGTATGATTGTTCTATTGAGTCTTCAGATGTTGGTAAGTGCGTGTATGCTTCTGTCGGGTCTGGATATGTGTGCATATGGTTTCGGATTTCGGTATATGTGTATGTGTATATGTGTATGTGCATGTGTATGTGTGATATTGACATCGGATACTTGGCCGCGGTATGTGTGATATTGTCCGGGATACTTGACCGCGCGGCTGTGATATGACAGCCCGGATTCTTGGCCGCGGCATGTGTGTGTGATATTGTCTGCCGATACTTGACCGCGGGCTGTGACATGACCGCTGGATTCTTGGCCGCGGTATATGTGTGTGTGTAATTGACCGCTGGTATTTGGCGCGGTATGTGTGTATGATTTGTGTATATGTGATTTTGATACCGATTATGATCGGTCGGTTAATGTCGGCCATATGATATGTTGATTATCCTAGTTGTCTTGAACCCCTTATGTATGATTTGGATGTCGATGTAAGTACGTTGGTATTCGGACTATTATGCTCGCGTTCGGTACACTTTACTTCGTTTTTTCGTATTTTTTCTGCTTTGCATACTCGCATATTCCGTACCGACCCTTTCTTCGGGGCGCGTTTCATGCCGCGCGTGCTCCCGATGATTAGCGACCATTACGAAGATGTTCCACTGGGTTGGCCTCCGGCTTGCTCACTTGGAGTGTTGCCGAGTCGAGTTTGTATGATATGCTTTCCGGATGGATGTTAGAGACTTTGCGTACGTCGTGGGTATTGGTTGTCGGTTACGCTCAGAGGCTCCAACCAACAGCCGACGTGTCATTTTGTGTTATGATACGAGGTCTATATGTTTACAGATTTTGTATGATTTGAAAGCAACGAAAAAGAATATTTCTGAAAGTCGTAGTAAGTATATCATCTTTATTATATTAGAAAGGAATCACAACATCTTCAAATGTTAAGAAAGGGAATTTATTAGCTCGGGGCCGGAGTTTGAAACATATCGACGTATCAGAAGAATATATGAAAGGAGTAGAATGAATTGATAATGAAGGTACCGTGAGAATGGACACGGAAGGAAGAATAACTATAAAGGAACCCCCACGAAGTGCTACAAAACCCCATAAGGTCAGTTGAACATTCGAGGACGAATGTTCTAAAGGGGGGGAGGATGTTATATCCCGTATTTTTAAACGTCGGATTATTTGTAAGCTGAGGTGGGGCCCACATGTTAAGATTTTTTTTGGAACATGTGACAAGTTATATGAATCACATATGTAAAGTGAAACACAACTCATGAAGGACCCTTGGGCCAAATCAAAGTGGAAGCCCTCCAAACGAATATTTTTAAGTAACATTTTCGGGGTGACCTGATTTCGAGGCAAAAACGGTATTATAAGTGTGGAATTTGGAAAAATACCAAGGAATAGAAGTTGTAGATAATTGAATTAGCTTTCCAACCATAGGTTGTGGGTTCCCGTGTGACGTTGGTACAAGGGGATATGGATGTTTTAAGGTCGAAAGGTCGGTGGGCTAGGCCCAACTCGGGCCCAACCGGGTTAGGCCCATGACCCATGTTATTTAAGTGATATTTCATCCCTTCCTCCTCATTTTAAGACCTGGAACAACCAGAAAATTCTGAGAGATAGAGAAAAAGGCCTTGGAGAAGAAAAACCAATTTTGACCAAAATCCGAGCGCCGAATCCCGAAGCCCATGAAGGGAAAAGTGTTGTACGTTGCGTTGTCTTCAATTTGAGCTAAAAATCAACCAAGGAGGAGAGTGATAACATGGTGGCTGCCTACTTAAGGTAATATGAAGGTTCCTTTTCATTGTTAACAAGTTTATTTAAAGATTTAACGGATTAGGACGGAGAAATAGCAATATAAATTCGTTTGTCGGTGTTGATGTGGTAGCCGTATAGGGGCTGTTTTGGTGGGGTATGATGAGCTAATTTTATTTAGTATTTTGATTGTTGTTGTGTTGTGGATTTCATGTTGTTAAATGAAGATTTAATGGCTTGAAATAAAGTTGTAATCGTTTGGATTATGGAAGAAGTTAATATGACATTAGTATGGTTTCTTATAATTGTAGGAATAATGTTGCTAATATGTAGAATGTTGGTGTAGTTTATGAATTTGGAAGAAAGAAAATGTGTTGTAATTATTCTTGTTGGATTTGAAAGAATTTGGGTAGTGTATGTGTTGGTTGAACCGTTTTGAAATATTGTGCGGGTTGTCGAAGTGTTCTAGAATATTGTTGAATGGTTTCGGATTAGTATTTGAATGTGTGAACAATTGTGAATTGGATATAAATGAAATGTTGTTTGATTATGTAAAAGGAGCTACTAATGTTGGAATGTATTTTGAATAAATTGTTGAAGTTGGAGATATGATGGTTGGCATTGTTGTTGATAGTTTGGCCGAGTTGAATTCTCGGGTTTGTTGTTGTTAAATTGGCCGAGTTATATTCTCGGGGATGGTATATTTACGGGGAGATGCTTTGAAATTTCGGCAGAACATAAGTGGATTTACTTGAGAAATTAAGACAAGTGTTGATTCAAGATTAAATTCCTAAAGGCTTATAATCAATGTTTGGTATTTGTGACCAATTGAGATTTTGAAGCATTTGGGACTTGAATTTGGAGAAGCTTGAGAAGCAGAAAAGGTATGTAAGGCTTACCCTTTCTTTCTCTTGGCATGTCCTAGATGTGATAGGTTATGGTTGGAACCTTCGGAGATGATTCTACTCTTATAAATCCGAGCTTAAATTTGGTCCTTTTTCATTCAATGGAATTGAATTAGATACTTTATGTTTTGTTGGAAAATAACTTAAACACCTTTAACTTTCACAAATGGAACCAAACTACTTTAAGACCTTCACGGTGGTTCCATAAAGCTTAACGTCCGTAATTTCCGTACGCCACCTCGACGTGATCCGAGGTGGGCCCACAATTCCGAGACTAACTGTATTGCTCTATTTGGCCGATTTCCGTACAATAATTAAGGGTAAACTTTTGGCTATCATTCCGAGTTGTTATGATTCGTATGTATTCTGCGGTATAAGTATCGAAAATTCGATACAAGTGTTTTGCTTTGACCATTCGGATATAAATATTCCGATATAAGTATTTTGATATAAGCATTTCGACGTAAGTATTTTGATATAAGTATTCGACATTAGCATTCGACATGAATATTCCGATATAAGTATTCGGTAAAAGTATTTTGATTTGGATATGTAATCGATATAAGGATCCCGATGTGAGTAATGCGGTTATGAATAATTTGCTACGAACATTCGATAGAATATCTTACGTAACTGCGATGTTTTGGTTGTCGGACGACGGGGAGTATGATTGTTCTATCGAGTCTTCGGATGTTGGTAAGTGCGTGTATGTATCGGGTCGGATATGTGTGCATATGGTTTCGGATTTCGGTATATATATGTATGTGTATATGTGTATGTGCATGTGTATGTGTGATATTGACTGGATACTGTGGCCGCGGTATGTGTGATATTGTCGTGGATACTTGACCGCGTGGTCGGATATGACCGCCGGATTCTTGGCGCGGCATGTGTATGTGTGATATTGTCCACTGATACTTGACCGCGGGGGCGTGACATGACCGATTCTTAACCGCCGTATGTGTGTGTGTTATTGACCGCCGGGTATTTGGCCGCGGTATGTGTGTGTATGATTTGTGTATATGTGATTTTGACAGTCCGGATTATGATCAGTCGGTTAATGTCGGCTCGTATGATATGTTGATTATCCTATTTGTCTTCTGAACCCCTTATGTATGAATTGGATGTCAGATGTAAATACGTTGGTATTCAGACTATTATGCTCGCGTTCGGTACACTTTACTTCGTTTTCCGTATTTTTCTGCTTTGCATACTCAGTACATACTCCGTACTGACCCCTTTTCTTCGGGGGCTGCGTTTCATGCCACGCAGATACTCCCAGATGATTAGCGACCATTACAGAAGATGTTCCGGTAGGTTGGCAGCTCCGCTTGCTCTGGGAGTGTTGCCGAGTCGAGAGTTTGTATGATATGCTTTACGGATGGATGTTAGAGACTTTGCGGACGGTGTCGTGGGTATTGGTTGTCGGTTCGTGAGCGGCTCCAACAGCCGACGTGTCATTTTGTGTTATGATACGAGGTCTATATGTTTACGATTTTGTATGATTTGAAAGCAACGAAAAAGAATATTTACGAAAGTCGTAGTAAGTATATCATCTTTATTAATTTAGAAAGAGCAAAGGGTTATGTATGTAATAAGAGTCGGCGGGTTCGCTCGCTCCAGGTAAGGGTCGGGTGCCCATCACACCCTAATAAGGTTGGGGTGTGACAAACAGTCACGGCCTACGGGGTTGGGTCGTGACAAAAGTGGTGCTCGGAAGCGGTTAGTCCTCGGGTGTCTACGAGGCCGTGTCTGGTAGAGTCTGTTTATCGGTGTGTTGTGCACCACATCTATAAACAGGAGGCTACAGGACATTTAGGATGTTGCTTTTCCTTCTGATCTTAGATCGTGCGATAGAGCGGTATTATCAGGATGACTCCTCCTTAACAAACTGTTATGTTTTCAGCGATGCCTTCGAGAAAGGCGACGGTCGCCGTGAAGGCAAGTGCGCTGCGGGGGAGAGCCTAGTCGGGGCCGGGAGAGTGACCAGGGCCCATGATCAGCCCGAGCCAGATATTGTTCCCCGGTCGGCGAGTTCTGCCACCCCATCACCGTCAGAGGGGCATGTGAGCGCCGGTGAGTCGCCGGACGAGAGATGCCCCACCGCACCGCCCCCGAGCTTCGAGTGCGGAGCCTCCGAGTTCCTCGGCCCGGGGCGGAGGATAGAGCTATGAGGGATGCGATCCCGGTGCTACCGGGGTTGGTAGCGCGGGAGGAGGTTCGAGGCACGGAGCAGGGGATGACCGTGCGGACAGGCGTGACGGTGAGAGGGCCCGTTATTTTACGACTTGTAATCTCACGGAGTTTTTCGGGTTAAAGCCCGAGAGGACCCTCGGGGAGTTTATTAGGGAGATGCGGCGTACGCTGCGACTTATCAAGGCCTCCGAGACCGAGTCGGTGTTTGGCGTCGTATCGGTACGCACGATATAGCGCCAATTGGTTTGAGTCGTGGGGCTATCCGAGGGGCGAGGTGCCCGCTTCCCATAAAGTATGGGATGAGTTTGTGGAGGCTTTCCTTGCCCATTTTCTACCTCCGCAGACCGCACGCGCCGTGGGTCACGGTGTTTATACATCGAGCGGGGTGGTAGGAGCGTCGGGGTACGGTGCGGAGTTCGATTCCTTGGCCGAGGTACGCTCCTCATATTGTAGCGGGACATGGCGGCAGACATCGGTATGTTGTGGGGGTGGATGATTATTTGATTGACGGTGTATGTCGATGGTGCTCGGTGCGGCATGGACATTGCACGGAGGGCGAGCATGCCCCGGGGTATGGAGGAGCGACATAGGGGGCGTCGGCCGATAGGGAACTACGACGAGGGGCCGGCCAAAGAGGGGCTAGATGGGCGGGGCATTACGGAGGGGGGGGGGGGTTCGGCGGGCGACCTCGGCGGCGTACGGGGGTATTCGTCCCGGCCCGGCGCGGTGCACCCTCACGGTTCCGGGCGAGGAGGTTTGATAGCACCGGGTATTCGGGAGGGCGAGTCGAGTTCCGAGCTTCGGGGTCACGGGCGAGTAGGGGTTCCGAGCCAGGGACGAGGCCATCTATCATGCCCGGTGCACTCGGTGCGGCCGGCGCCCGCCGGGGGTGCCGTCGCGTCACGGGCGCTTGCTTCCATGCGGCCGTTACGGCCATGTTATGGGGATTGCCCGCCGCGGGATGGTTCGGGTGGTGCGGTCCGGCCTACCGGGCCTGGCCGCTGGTTCGTCCTCTTCGGTAGTTGCGCGCCTCCTCGGGGGCGAGGATATGCGGCGCCGGCGGCGGCCGCGGTAGAGGCCGCGGTGGATTCCCGAGTTCAGCGGTCCTTCGAACCGTGTATTTGCTCTCGACGAGCGAGGCGGATCGGGAGGCACCACCGGATGCGGCTACGGTACATGAATCCTCACTAGAATTTATATTCTTATATGTGCGTATCCGTGATATAATTGTCGCGTAATGGCGGTACGGAAACCCGAGGGTTAGTAACCTAGTATTTATAAATAACGGTAATTAAGGTGTGTTCATTGTTATTACGACCCTAAATCTAGGATGGAAAGTGGTAATGCCCATAGGTGCCAGTGAATGGGTAAAATCGAGAGAGGGGCAAAATGGTAATTGTGCTACGAGGGCGTCCGGAAATCGGTCAAGACTTTATTTTACTCCAAATTACGTGACGAAGGTCCTGTAGTCGGTACCGAACGCGATTATGCTAACGTTAAGGCACCGTATTTCGCCGTAGTCCCGAAGTTAAGCGTGCTAGAGCGAGGGGAATTCTAGGATGGGTGACCCCACGGGAAGTTTACGAAAGTTTCACAACTTTAGTCATAAGAAGCAATGGAAAGCTAGAGTAGTCTAAAGGGATCTAGAATATCCCGAGTAGGCGGAAATCCCTGGAGGTCGCATGTAGGCGGAGCGGATTGTACGGTAAAGGAAAAGAAGGTGCCTCACCGCACTAGAGTTAGGGCCAGTTTGAGTAATGTTTAGGGGATCTTTTGTGAGTGAGATGTTAACAATTATATATGTGTACCGAAAGCGTGCGATACTCCGTGCCTGACTGTGTTAGCGGGTAAACGTATTCCGATAATTAACGCGACAGTATACGGGAGGCATTAGTCGGACAGAACAACAGAGCTCAAGTGAAGAGAAAACGAATGGCATGAATGTCATAAGATAATTTGATATCGTTTCAGCTATAGGGTAGACTTGGGAAGTACTGGCATAGTGACATCGGCAAGGGAAAAGAAGTGAGCGGATGAATAGTAAGGGGGATCGGGTACCTCAGTATGTGATCGGAACATCGAAATAGAAGTGCGGTCTGACCGAGAGAGAAAAATGCAGACGTAAGGCGAATATGATCAGATAGTAAGATAAGTACACCCCTAAAGGGGGGAAGCAGATACGAGAAGTGTAAGTGCCGGATAGAGACAATTAAAACCACAACGCAGTTGACGTGGATGCTCAGTCTACTGATAAGGTTCCCTATCGAGATAAGAAAGGCGACTGAGTAAGGCGTAAGGAGATAAAGAAAACCCCCGAGATTCCGATCCGACTTTATAAAACTAATTGAACATTCGAGGACGAATGTTCTAAAGGGGGAAGGATGTTATATCCCCTATTTTCGCGTGTTCGGAAAAATTGGAAATAATCGTGGTTTGCAAGAAATAAGGTAATGATTGATTTTATTTAGCACATGAGTTGTTTATGGAAGAATATTAAAGTGGAAGTGTCGAGGAAGGCTAAGGGCAAAATGGGAATTTTGGAGATTAGTTTCGGGAATTCTAAAATGTGACCAATAAGTCATTGGGCTCAAAAAATGATGAAAAATTTAAGGCCCAATTGCATGGGGTGGCCGGCCACATGGCCAAGCCCACCAAAGGAAATTTAATATTTTCCATGTGCTAAATTACTTATAAAGGGATCACTTATCCCTTAGAAGATTCATGAAACAAGAAGAGAAAAACAAAACACAAAGAAGAGAGAAATCAAGAGCCTATTCGGCCAACAAGAAAAAAAAAATTTCTAGCCTTCAACTTTGATCTTAAAATCTTCTTCTTCTTGAATTCTTAATGAGTTCGGGATGCTCTTCGACGGGGTACAATTAGTTTAGCGAGAAAACCACGTTTGCGGCAAGAGGAAGGTTGGAGAAAAGGTAAGAATTTTATGTCTTTATGATGTTATGAAGGTTTGTTTGTGTTGTAGTATATGAAAATGAGTAGAAACTATGGGAATATGGGAGTTTACAAAGTGGATATACATATATGCATGTAGCCGTGTGTGTGTATATGTGTATACCTATTGTGTGTTGAATTTTATGTTGTACTCTAGTTGTGGTTATGATGGAAATTATATTGGAAATGAAAGTTGAAAGAATTTGGTTGAAGTTGGAAATATATGGTATGGCCGTGTGGTACATTGAAGTTGGAATGGAAATGAATTAATTTTGTTTAATATGTTAGTTGTGTTGTTGAGATCCTTATAGTGTAAAGAAAGGAAAAATGGTTTAGGTTGGCATTGAAATGGAATGTAGAAGGTTATGTCATTTTAGAATGATTTTATGATATTATGGAAATGAAGTTGTTAAGGTGCAAATTATGATTATTGTTGATGAAATTGGAAGATGGAAATGTGTTATGAATATGTATGTTGAAGATTAGAAGTTTCGGATGAATTATAGTTTCGGTGGAAAGTTTGTATATTTTGTGAATATTTTGTAAAATGACACGAAAACGCTTCCTAATTATGTTGGAATGATCTTGGCTAGTATAGAAATATGAAAATATTGACCTTGGTTTGAAAATGCAAAGTTGGATTGGGAGATGTTGCGTTATTTGGAAAAGAAGACAATATATGTTAGAATGCGTTTCAATTCAATTGTTGATGTTATTGGCGTTGTTGTTGGTTTGGTTGTTGATATTTGGGCCGAGTTGAATCTCGGGGATGTTGTATGTATAAGGGAAATGCTGCCCAAATTTCCGTAGCCAAGTATTGGTTAAAAAATGGAATTGTAAGCCTTACGATTAATATTTGGTAAATGTGACCAATTGTAGATTTTGGACGAAACGGGATTTGAATTTGGAGAAGCGTAAGGAGCGAATAAGGTATGTAAAGCTTTACCTATTCTTTTCTTGGCATGTCCTAGGTATGATAGGTTTTGATACGAGCCTTGGGGACCACTCTACTCTTCGGAATCTACGTCTAAAAACGCCCCTTTTTCATTCAGTAGAATTGAATTGAATATGTTATAAATAGTGGGAACAATTGCCTAACGTCTAGAACTTGTATAAGCAAGATCCGACTACCCTAAAACCCTCACCAAAGGACATCATGAAATGTAACGTACGTAAAATTGTGTACGCCACCCCATTCAACCCGAGGTGGGCCCACTTCCCCGGATTTTTCTGATTTGTTCCGTTTGGCTTATTTTGGAATAAAGTTCAAAGGAAAACTCTTGGCTACTCTCTTAACTACTATATGACATTCGTTTGAATTATTTTGATAAGTCCTATAATGTAGTTTGAAACATGAAAATGATTACAAAAAGCTTATTTTGACATATGCTATTGTGATATCCGAAATGCATACACCGTGGTTACTACCCCGCTTCGTCATATGGTTTGTCATACGAATTATGTTATTCAGTCTCTGTAAATGTGCTATATTTTATTTTGCATATGGTTTTCTCACTACTCTGCTCGTGTGAGCTGTTATGACATCTTTCACTGCGTCCCGGGCCAGGGCATGTATTCGTGCAATTCCACTGCATTACTCACCGCGCCCCTCACTAGAGGGCCGGGGCATGTTATACATATATATATATATACACATATGATGATGATGATGTGATGACGGGGAGGTGGCCAGGATGGCATGTGATGATTCCCTTCACCGCGTCCCTCACTATAGGGCCGGGGCATGTTGCATGTGCATATATATGATGATTTTACTTACCGCGTCCCTCATTAGAGGGCCGGGGCATGTTATGTAAGCATATGTTCATGATGATTTATTTAATTATGATACTCAGTCCATTAATGATTATTGAAAAAAAAACATAATTTACGTTCAAGGTAAGTTTTATGAGATCCGGTTACTGTACTACTTTTCTGTCCTCCTTATTTCCGTATGATTCAGTTATTGTGTTTACTGCTTTACATACTCAGTACATATTTCGTACTGACCCCCTCTTCTTCGGGGGCTGCGTTTCATGCCGCGCAGGTACAGATACACGTTTGAGTGAGCCGCCAGCTTAGGGTCCCCGTTCGGGCTATCTTGAAGAGCTCCCTTGTCCGGAGCCCAGATTTTGGTACAGTCTTTGTTACATTCGTGTATATTTGTTCAGGGTACGGCGGGGCCCTGTCCCGTCATATGACTTTGTTACTCTGTGTAGAGGTCTGTAGACATGTCTGTGGGTGTGGCTATATCTGTACAGCTATATGCACGTATTGTATGTTTGGGCGGTTTATTCACCGCGGCAGCGACCCCGTCGCTCGCCTATATATATGTATATATGGATATGTTAGCCCGTGTGGCCTTTATTGGTATTTTTTACGTGTGCGGTAAATTTTGATTAGTAAGAAAAACAGAGGAAACTCTGCCCAAGTTTTTCTAAATGCTTGAGTTACTATTTTTGGCTTTTGGTACGTACGGGTGCCCAGTTAGGGCGCTAGTCACGGCCTACGGGGTTGGGTCGTGACAATGTCATTGTCTAGACATGCCCCTCACATGGTTCCTAATATGAGGGTCGTGGTTAGAAGGTTTGTGCTTAGGCTTAAACCCAAATTGCATAGGGATTCCAATACAGCTGCTCAAAATGAGAAGATTACTATTTCCAAGATACTGGCATTTGTGCAAGGTAACGAGACTAGGTCAAAGGAAGAAGAAGCTCTGCAGAAACAAAAAGATAGGGAATTCAATAAAAGAGCCAAATCTGCTGGCAATTTCAGTCAAGGAGGATCTCAAGGAGGTGGGAACCGCCAGTTATTTAAGAATAGGTCATCGGGACACCTTGCTCTGACTCCGTCTCGACAGGTCCAAGTTTAATCAGAAAGGCCAAAACCATGGAACAGCAGGCTTACAGTCACAGGTTAGCGTGACTGACCGTGGTTTCCAACACCCTACTTGCAACACTTGTGGTAAGAAGCACTTGGGAGTATGTCGTTCGGGCATTGTTTTGGGTGTGGTCAGCCAGGTCACTTTTACGCGGGATTGTCCATCAGCAAGACAGAATACCGGAGGTAATGTAGTTCCGTCCACCAATTTAGCAGCTCCCCGAAATTCTCAAGCCAAGTAGGGGCGTGGGGCAGCAAAGTCTGAAAATATGGCCGGTGGCCAGAACTGTCTGTATGCACTATCAGGACGTCAGGATATAGAGACCCATGGAGATATTGTCACAGGCATGCTAACAGTCTTCACCTTCGATGTTTTTGCTCTTATGGACCTAGGATCCACTGTATTTTAGGTAACCCCTTATGTTTGCAAGAAATTTGGGATAGAACCCTTGCAGTTTCATGAACCCTTTGAAGTAGCCACACCAGTTGGGGAATCTGTTATAACTAGACGTATCTATAGGGGTTGTCCAGTGTTAATCTACCACCGCAGTACCATAGCAGACTTAGTAGAATTAGAGATGGTGGACTTTGATGTAATCATGGGTATGGATTGGTTAGAGTCCTGTTATGCCTCAGTGGGTTGTAGAACCAAAACAGTAACCTTTGATTTTCTCGATGAACTTATAGAATGGAAGGGTAATTCGGCAGTACCTAAGGGTAGATTTATTTCCTATCTTAGAGCCAGAAAGGTGATTTCTAAGGGGTATATTTACCACTTAGTTTGATTCAGGGATACAGACGCCCAGACTCTAACACTCCAGTTAGTACCAGTTGTCAGTGAGTTTCCAGAAGTATTTCCAGATGATCTACCCAGAGTTCCTCCCAATAGGGAAATTAACTTTGGAATTAACCTACTTCCCGACACTAAGACGATATCTATTCCGCCGTATAGAATGTCCCCAGTAGAATTGAACGAGTTAAAAGTTTAGTTAAAAGATCTTCTTGACCAGGGATTTATAAGGCCAAGTGTCTCACCTTAGGGCGCACCGATCTTGTTTGTCTGAAAGAAAGATGGATCCTTACGTAATTGTATAGATTATCGTCAGTTGAATAAGGTCACCATTAAGAACAAGTACTCTCTTCCCAGAATAGATGACTTATTTGATCAACTTCAGGGTGCTCAGTGTTATTCTAAGATTGACCTCAGGTCAGGCTACCATCAGTTAAAGGTTAAGGAAGTTGATATTCCTAATACTGTCTTTAGAACCCGTTGCGGTCATTTCAAATTTCTTGTCATGTCCTTCGGATTGACGAACGCGCCAGCAGCTTTCATGGATCTTATGAACAGGATCTTCAAGCTGTATCTTGATTTATTCGTCATTGTATTTATTGATGATATTCTGGTATGTTCCCGTAGTGAGTCTGACCATGCAGAGCATCACAAAATAGTGTTGTAGACACTTAAGGATCACGAACTTTTTGCTAAATTCTCCAAGTGTGTGTTTTGGCGCAAGTCAGGAATTCTTAGGCCATGTGATTTCAAGTGAAGGTGTTAAGGTTGATGTTCAGAAAATTAATGCTGTTAAGAATTGGCCCTGACCCACCACAGTACCAGATATCAAAAGTTTCTCTGGCAGGCATTTTATTGAGGGATTTTCCTCTATCTCAGCTCCGTTGATGTTACACCTCGTAGTTTTGTACATTGAGATTCGTTAGGTGTTAGTTGCTCAATTGTAGACACTGGAGATATTTCCTAGGATATATGAGATTATATGTGTGCCTATTTTATGGCTATAGAGGTTTAAGTTCATGTAATAGGTCATGGAAGGATTGGAGAACAAGTGAAGCGAGGAAACTAAGTTGTTGGAATTTTGGAGAAAGGATGGGCAAGATTTCATACGATAATTTTGAGCTAATTTGTGGAAAGGATATCATTTAGCATATGAAGAGTTTTGAAGTAAATTAAAAGCCTAAAATGAAGTTCACGAAGTCTAGTTTCCAATGCAACAAACCGATCATTGATATGATGTCAAAGTAGAGAATTATTGACATTACAAGTCAGGCGGGCAAAGCAGAAATGCGCAGCTACAAAGCGCGACACGCGCGTAACAGTGCGCGAAAAGTTCTAGGTCGGTGCAAACCGACCCTAGAACAATATGAAAAGGGGATTTACCCCTTATTTTCATTCAACCACCTCCCCAAACCTTTCCTAACCCCCTAGAACATTCTCCCAACTTCCTCCATAAATGTTTTAGCCCAAATCAAGTTAAACCCCGGGATTTAGGTTGGGAAGCGTATAAGGTCTTGTAGTTCTTATTCTAAACAACGAATCTCGACGAATCAAAGGAGGTTGCCGAAGATAAATAATATTTCAAGCTCTACCAACCTTGATTGAGGTAAGGATATTCTTTACTATGGATATTATTAATTGTATCAAGGAAATTTAGTTGTTAAAAGCTTCGTAAAGTCTAGTGATTGGTTGAGAAATTAGGGGAAACATCGTGTGAGATGTTTTATTGAGCATATTGATGCTGATGATGATGTTGTTGATATTGGTGTTGCTGCTGTTGTTGTTTTGTTGGTATTGTGATTTCAGGCTAGGGATATAAACGAGAGGAGATCTTTAGCCAAATTCCGGCAGATTCTAAGAGGATTTAATTTGAAGGCTTAAGACAAGCATATGACGATAAGCCTAACAATAGTATGAATTCTCTTGAATGTAGATATACGAGCTTGGGAGGACAAGCGTTAGGTAGTTAAGGAGACCGAACAGGTATGTTAAGGCTGTCCCTTTCTTTCTAAAGGCATGATTCTTTTCTTATGAACCTATACGTGTTTTCCATAACGTCCTTATTCCCAAAAGCTAGAAGTTCATGATTCTTAGAGTTTCTTATGATTCTAAAGATAAATATGATCCATGATGATAATGATGATGATGATGATCCTATTCAAGAGATTCCAAAGCTTATGGTTTTGATGCTATTATGAGATTATAGAGTTTATTTCATGATTTTCTTGATTTTATTCATTGTAGTTGATCTCACCTTATGATAATTGTTCCTTCAAGATGAGATATAGCGATGATGATTGCTCCATAATATAAATCGGAGGTTACCGACCTTACGTCACTCTGATAGAGTTGTAGCTTTTAATTGGGCTCTCATGCATGCTTGATGTATATGTAAGTATTTTCGCACACCGTGCCTATATGGCCGGGCAGCACCACTATGGTGGGCGGCTAATAGATAATGATAATAACGCCGTGCCTATATGGCTGGGCAGCACCAGTAGTGGGCGGCGTGAGATGGTTACCCCGGACACGAGAAGCCTGGAGGCGGGCTAATGATTATGTTATATATATGTATGAAAAATGTTTTCTTTATAAAGCTAAGCATGCATGGTATCCGCCTTATGAGGCAATCAGATGCACAGGTTATCTTTATCTCATGTTATGTTTCATATTTCTTATTATGTTGTTATTCATGCCTTACATACTGAGTACTCTATTCGTACAAGCGTCCCCTCTTGTGGACACTGCGTTAATGCCCGCAGGTAGACAGGTAGACTAATCTGATCCTTAGGGGACTCATCAGCGGAGTTTCAGAAAGGCTCCAGTTGTTCCGGAGCTGCAGCTTATTGGTACTACTCTTGTGTGTGTACATATATATATATACACACACACACTTGGGCATGGCAGAGTCCTGTGCCGTGTTCATGGATTCATGTATTCTATATAGAGGCTCGTTGTTATATCCCGCATTTTTGTACATTAGTATATTCCGAGCTAACTGTGAAAAGTTAAGGACAAGACTAGTCCCGGATGCGAGGCTGAGATTTTTGACCTTCGATTTTATTTTTAAGACATAAGTTGCTTGCAATTTCATTGACTTGGAATATTATGGAAGACTTGGGGACAAAAGTGAATTAGTGGAAGTTATAAAAAAAAAATTTCATGAAAATATGGAAATTTAGTGTTCATGAAATTAAAAAGCCATGAGCCATGCACATGACTTGTGGGCCATGGGCCACATGGAAGCATGACTTGGGTTATAAAGATGAATTATTAGTCATCTTTATTATGTTCCACCAAGAAACTTCAAGAAATATGAAGAACAAAGAGGAGGAGAGAAACGGCCAGCCATGGCCGAATTTGGCCATGGGATTTTGGTGAAGAAAAATTATTTTCTTTTATGTTTTCTACTCTTTGGAAGGTGCTAAACAACATGGAGCAATTGTTAGGGCAAGCCAATCCTTGGTTTATGCAAGTTCTCAACCTTGGCCAAATGAAGAACTAAGTGAAGAAAGGTGAGTTTTATCTTGTTTTTAGGTGTTATAAATGGTTTATGTGTGTTGTAGTATGTTAAAATGGATGAAGTTCATGAAAAAGTTGCATGTGAAGTTGAGGCCGAAAATGTAGTGTTTGGCCGTGGGTGTGTTGTTGTGTTGTGGTGATGGACTAAGCCCTATGTAACATGCCTAGTGTTGTTGTAGTGTGTTGGAATGGAAGAGAATAATTAATGTGTGTGTGTGTGGAGTTGGCCGAATGTAGCCAAGTTTCATAACAAAGAATGAATTAATTTTCTTTAGCATTTTGGTTGTTGTCGTTGTGAATTCTATGTCGAAAAATGCAAGTTTAATGATTAAAATGGATGTTGTATGGTTGTGGACTGATTTGGAAGTTAGTGTGTCCTTAATGCAAATTTTGTTTGTATGAGAATGGCATTATTAATGTGTGGATTAGTGGCGTAATTATGAATTTGGAGGAGAAGAATGTATGTTGGATTGTTCTCGGGTTTGGAGGGGAATTCGGGTGAGTTGGAATGATATTTGGGTTGTTTGAAATATTGTGTGAATGGTTTAAAATGTTCTTGAATATTGTTTGTATGGATTCGGATTAGTATTTGAATGTATAAGCGTTGATATTGGTTTGAATGTAAATGATTAAGTTGAATAAATGGAATGTCGTCGAACATATATAAAAGAGTTATTACTGTTAGAATGTATTTGGAATTAATTATTGATGTCGTAGCTTGGTTGTTGGTTTGGTTGTTGTTGAATTTGGCCGAGTTGAATTCTCGGGGTGTTGTATTCACAGGGGAAATGCTGCCCAAATTTCTGCAAATTAAGTGCTAGTTGAAATTGAAGTTTTAAGAAGCTATGGCTAACGTTTGATACCAAATGATGTTATTGTAGATTT
>NW_026721663.1:0-8417 GCF_029784015.1 Lycium ferocissimum | reverse complement strand
GGGAGTAATACTTGGAAAAAAGGTAATGAATGACGATAGAAAAAGGGCTAAAGATAGATATGAGCTTATATGTATGTGTGCCATGAGGCTATTAGAACCCCGATCTTATATGGCCTAGTAGAATATGATAAATATGTATATGTATATATGTATGTGTGCCCGAGAGGCTATTGTGAACACCGAGCTTATATGGCCGGGTAGAATATAACGAGTATATATATCTAGATATAACGACGCGCGCACACCACTGCAGTTGGGTACGAATAACACTGAGCCTTGGTAGGGCCAGGTACGAACAACCTTGAGCCTTGGTAGGGCCAGGTACGTGAAACACCGAACTTTGTGGTCGGGTACGCTATTTAAAAGTTATGTATATGACATCTATATGAGTACGATTATGCTATGTATATGACATCTATATGAGTACGAATAAGCTATGTATATGACATCTATATGAGTACGACTATGCTATGTATATGACATCAATTAGAGTACGAATATGTTAAGACCATGTAAGTGCCAAGTAAGGGCTATGTATATGACATGAGCATGAGTATGAAAGGAGATACGAACGAATACGAAAATAGATACGAAAGGTAATTGAGCAAGGATATGAATGTATATATGCGAATACGCAGTAGAAATGGAACGTCCATGGAAAGCGAGTAAGTACTATGATGATGATGCTATTGTCTCCCATCTTGTGATATTTAATATGTTATCCATTATCTTTCATATTGATATTGATCATGCTTTACATGCTCAAGATATCTTACGTACTGACGTCCCTTTTGTTTGTGGACGAATGTCATTCTCATAAATATACAAATTACATTAAATGCACAATAACCTCCAAATCAGCCCGCAACACTTACAATATCAATTTGAGTCATTAGAATCTCATTATCAACGTAGAATTACAACGACAATAACCAAAACACTAATTAGAATTGATCCATTCATTGTCATATAATATGACCCATATTCGGCCACACTACACATATACATATGTTGATGATCCTCATTCTTTTCTTCACACTACACAACTAAACATGCTATAGAATCAATTCATCATCTCAACACACACACACACACCTACACACCATACACACCATGCCGTACGCGCTCCCAACATACCATATTTCATGAATTTCACCCATTTTAGCATATTACAACATGCATACATCATTCATAACACATAAAACAAGATTAAATCTTACCTTTCTTCTTCAACTTCACAACTAGGCTAGGGTTTGCGATTGATGAAACGGATGGTTTGTTCGCTCCAACAACACTTCCACATTACCTAGGGACCTCCAATTAGTGGATTTGCTTCAAGGAAATATTTTTGTGATGGCTAATTTTGGACTTGGTTTTTTTCTTGTTCTTGCCGAGTGGCACTTGAAGCTCATCCAAGTTCTTGTTTTTTTTTTCTAAGTGTGGGGAAATGGAAAGATGACTACTTAGTCATCTTTGTGCTTACATATATGAGTTGAACAAGTGTCCTTGGCGACATGTGTTGGACCAATTAAATTTAGCATACAAAATGTGTAGGACCATTTCACACCACACGGCCAACATGGCCAAAAAATGCATGATTTCCAACTTTCAATTATACCACTTTTGGTCCCAAATTTTCCTAAATGTTCCATGCCAACAAATTCATGAACAACTTATGTCTCAAAATAAAATCGAAGGTCAAAGTCCCGACTTTGTATCCGGAATAGTTTTGTCCCTAACTTATCATAGTTAAAACCGGATTGCCCCAACGTACAAAATACGGGATGTAACATCCTCCCCCGCTTTAGAACATTCGTCCTCGAATGTTAGATTAACCTTACGAGATATTATAAGCACTAGGGAGTTTTAACATAGCTTTCACACACATTCATTCATTGATCAACATAGTCAAGTAAAGAAATGAAGATTACCGTAGGTACCGGAAATAAATGAGGATACTTCTCTTCATCTCACTGCTTCCCATCACCTTCCAAAGTCATTTCCTCCCGCTATTGTTCCGCCATAGCACCTTCACAAGCCACATCTTTATTCCGCAACTTTCTTACCCCGACGATCCAATATGGTTATAGTCGCTTCGTACGATAGCTCTCTGGACTGGATATCATCGACGTGAAATACTCGGAAGGGTCACCAATGCATTTACGAAGCATAGAAACATGGAATACGGGTACATCGCTCCCAAATCAGCCCTCGGCATCTAATTTACCTACATCCCGCATAGCTGTACGATGCCATCTCACCAGACTCGATATCGGTCGCCTTAATCAACCGTAATGTATGCAACATCCGTTCGATAAGCTCACGAGGTCCTCTCGCGGGCTTCGACCCGAAAAACTCGCGGGATTACATGTCGAAACTCACGGGCCCTCGAATCGTCACGTCGTCAGCCGATCACCCCTTACTCCAAGCTCAGGGCACCGCCGGGCCTACTAACCGGGTCAATAACTGTACCGCCTCGCTCATAGCCCCATCATCCGCCCCTGGCTGGGGAGCTGGATGTTATACCTCGCATTTTGCACATTTGAATATTTCGAGCTAATGGCGGGAAGTTAGGGACGAAGTTACATTTTCCGGTTTCGTTTGGATGCGCAAGTCGCTTATAGTATTATTGGTATGGGTTATTAAGGGCAAGACCATCTTCAAAAATTATTTTAATGTACGAGTTGTCGTGAATATTATTTATGACTATTATTAGTATGGAAATATTGTGAGAGGCTAAGGGCAAAAGAGAAATTTGCAAAATAGGCCGTAAAAATAATGCGGAAGGCTAAGGGCAAAAGGGTAATATTGAGGAAAGTCGAGGGCAAAATGGTAATTTCACAAGGCTTTCAAGAAGCTTCATGAAGAGGGGCAAGTTGGCAAAAGAAAAATCAAGAAAAAGATGGAAAAATTCATGAAATCTCTAGAAATGGGGCATGTTCCCCTAACATGTCTATATTAACTATATATATATATATATATATATATATATAAGTTTCTCTTTTAATCCAAGACAAAAGGAAAAAAAAAAAAAGAGGAGGAGGAGCAAGACTAATGGCCTATTCGGCCATAGCTTGCAAAAATTTCAAGATCAACAATCTTGATCCAAAAAATATTTCTTCACATATTCCTACTAATTCAAGAGTCCTCTTCGACGTGGTACAATTTTTGGAGCAAGAAAATCATTCTTTGTTGAAAGTTCATGATCATAGTCTCAAGTGAGAAGTTGAAGGAAAAAGGTAAGAACTAACTCTTTATATATTATGGATAGTTATGCATGTTAGAAGTATGGAAAAGTGAATGAAATTCATGTGTTGTAACGGTGGATGTGTGTGGCGTGTATATGCATGGTTGAGCCGTGGGTGTATGTGTTGTGTTGTGTGGAAGGTTTCATTTTATGTAATGTGTTGCTTGTGGTGGTAATAGGAATAGAAACCATAGAAAAATTCATGGAAAATATGGATGTAGTAGTGTTGGCCGAATGGAGGAATTGTGGTGTGGAATGATGAATTAATTTTATTTTAGTAGTTTGATTGTTGTGTTGTGAATTCCATAAGGTAAAATAGATGAAAGAGCATGAGATCATGCATGTTGAGAGATTGGGCCGTGCATGTGTGACATGGTATGGAGAGAATGGACTAATTTCATATAATGTGTTTGTGGTTGTTGTAATGTATAGAAACGAATGAAAATTCATGAAAATCCGCATGTTGTTGTTGTGGCCTTAAAAATAGGGATGATGTTGTGAGGTATACGACTGAATTCATGTAGCATTTTGATTGTTGTTGTGTTGTGGATTCTATGTTGCTAATAAAAGTTTAATGATCATCCAGTCACGGAGGTTGGAGACTTTATTTTAGAGGTTTATGTAAATTGAATATAAATGGAATGTTATTGGTTTTGTTATTGGTGGTTTGGCCAGGTTGAATTCCCGGATTATTGTTGATTGAAATTGGCCAAGTTGAACTTGGTGGGATGGAGTAATTACAAGGAAGTGCTGCCGAAATTTCGGTAGACAAATGATTACTTTGAATTCACTTCTGGGATGCTCAAATTGACATATGGTAAATGTGACCAAATCGTAGA
Source organism: Lycium ferocissimum (assembly GCF_029784015.1). NCBI lineage: Eukaryota > Viridiplantae > Streptophyta > Magnoliopsida > Solanales > Solanaceae > Lycium > Lycium ferocissimum. The sequence continues at coordinate 4,331 of NW_026721663.1, read as the reverse complement.
TTTTGGCGGATTTGCAAATTGGATTTGGGTAGCAGTGATGAGCGGAAAGAGGTATGTAAGACTTCACTTTCCTTCTTTTGGCATGTCTTAGACGTAATGGCTTGAATACGTGCCTCGGGGGACAATTCGCTCCCTAGAAATCCGAGATTGAAATTGGTTACTATTCATTCGCAGTATAAGTAAATGTTCATGAATAGTTGAAAGAAATGTCTAAACACCTAGAACTTGCAGGAATAACACCCGACCACCCTAAAACTCTCATAAGTAATGTTATGAAACGTATTATACGTAAATTGTGTACGCCGCCTCATTGGACCGAGGTGGGCCCACTATTCCGGAATTCCTTCCTATTGTCCCATTAGGCTTATTTCCGTACTATAGTCAATGAAAGTTCTTGGTTGTCATCCCGATTGCCAAACAATAGCTGTTTTAACTAAACCCTTGACCCCAATGCATGATTTTCCTTACTAAAAGTTTACAAGTGTTTTCCAAAATATTCATTTTTCTCCAAAAAACCAAGTTTTACAATATTGAAAGTCTTAATGACTAAAACGACGACTATGGTTCTATGATGATAATGATGATGCCAGATATGAGAAAGAGTATATGACGAATATGTCAAGGATATGCTCTTACTACGAATATGACGATATGAAATGTTAAGCTATTTTTGGATAATGACTATTTTCAAAGGTTTTAAAGTAAACGCAATGATGCCTTATGATTCTGTTATGTGTTTTTCTTCCATGAAGTAAGTCTCCATTAATAGTCTCGCCTTATATAAATTGTTCCTTCAAGGTGAGACAAAGTGCCCATGGTTACTCCATACTGCGATCGGGGTTATCGACCTTACGTCACCCGGGAAAAGGGTTGCTTTCTTTTGGGGTCTCCGCTCTTGGTTATATATGTATGATATATATATTGTATATGGGGAAGATGGGGAAAGGCGGCCTATAGAGGGGTTGCACACGGTCGGCCTTTTCATGTTTTCCCGGGGGGGGGGAAAGGGGCATCTATAGTTATGGTTAAAGGAGGGGGGGCCAGCCTTTAAATATTTATGTTATATTTTTATGTATATGAAAAAAAATTTTTTTAAAGTAGCATGGGATACGCCGAGCGCATTCACAGTACGGCTCTTTTTTTTGCTCTTATTTAACAATTGATATTCCTATGCTCTTTAAACCCCTTTCCTTTTTATGTTTCATACCGCATTTCGTACCAAAACCCCTTTTGGGGGCCCCTTTATGCCCGGGGTACACCGGGCGATTTATTATAAGGGGTCCCGGGAAGTTGGCGACTCCGTTGCCGGGGTGTAGTCAAGTCGAGCTCGTGTGCTAGGTTTTCCCATTCAGGAACTTTCGGCAAAATCGGGGATCGAACGGCCGCACCCTTCCCGAAAAATTTTAAATTTTTATCAGATATAAGTTCTACGTATTCGATTTTATTAAATTTAAAATAGTATTAGTATTACGCGATTATTTGGGAGGGTTTAACAAAGAAAAAAAAAAATTTTGGGATAAATAAGGCGGAGGTTGTCGGCCAGGAAGGGTCGGGGGCCCTTTTCCGACCCCCCTGGGGGCGGATCCGTCGTCCGGCACCCGTCATACGTCTTATTCTTATTACTAAGGGGCCGTATGAACACAAAAGCTTTTTTTCTTTTCCTTAGAAACCCTCGATAATAGTTTTAATTACCATATATAACGGCCTAAATATTACCCCAAAAAAGACAACTAGGTGGAAAACATCTAACTCTTTCCCAAAGGCCTCTAAACAAAATATATGTTTTAAAAAATTTATTTTAAAATTAAATATATACATAAAAAAAAAGTACCCAAAAGGGTACCCCGGGAACCCCCGGAGCCCCTTTTTAAAAAGGGGGAAAAGCCCTGGGGGGTCGAATCCGTAAACCCCTTTGCCTACCTTTAGGGAAAGCGAAACCCCCGGGGAAAACAAGCGAAAGGGGTTCCCAAAAAAGGGTTAAGCCTTTAAAAGAAAAACAACATTTTTTAATTAAATAAAACGTGGAACCAAAGATCATATAACGAGAAAAAAGGAAACCCTTTAACACGTTTTTTCCCTTTTAAAAAGGATGTCATGCTTGCTTAATTTTATACTTTTGTTCAAAAATTTCGTGTCATATACATTTAAAATAACAAATCATGTCGCCGAAATACGTGGCCGCCCCATGTGTCCCGCGTCCGGGCATCCCGCGTCCGGGTGGAATTACGCCAGCTGAAGGGGGCAAGGCCATAGCGCAACATGTATCCATTCCCCAAAATTCCCCATTTTCATATACATATCATATACTGTCATATACATATCATATAAGGCCCCATTTTAAAAACCCAAGGAAAGTCAGGGGTCTATCGGGGGACGTAAGGTCGGTGGCCCCCCTTTCCTTTTGGAATAACCACGGTCCTTTGTCTCACCTTGAAGGAACAATCACTATAAGGCGAGACTATCAAAGAATAAAAACCCCAAAAAACATAAAATGATTTTAAAGTTTCTATAAAAAAAGTTAAAAAGGGGGCCGATATACACGTATTCGAGACTCAAGTGACAAACAAAAAAACACGGTCATTATATCCCATTGGGTCATCCACGAAGAATTCAAGACATTTCGATTTCATTTTCAAGGGTTTCGGACGTTTTTTAACATCTTTTTTTCCTTAAAGCACAAGGCGGGGTTCCCAAATTTTATTGAATGAATAGGAATAAATTTAGGTGTCGTTCCCGGGGGGAAAATTTTCCCCAGGGTCATTTTAACTTATACTAACCAGGGCATGCCAAAAAGGAAATTTGGCTTCACATTTCCTTTTTCGCTTTGTTCCGTCTCCCAAAATCAAGCTCCAAATTGCCAAAAACTACAAATTGGTCATGTTTACCAAAAAAAGATTGGGGCCTTTAAATTGAATTTTAAAAAAATACTTTACCGAAATTTCAAAAGACCTCCCTGTAAAAATTCCATTTTTCCAAATTAACTTGGCCAATTTTTACTCCCAAAAATCCGGAATTTAAAAACCCGGGCCCAAAATATCAACATAATTCGACAACCAACAATACCCCCCAAGCCAAAATATTTAATTCAACTCAATTCAATTTTTTCCATACAATTCAATATAACTCAATACAATATAATTCACATAATATTCCAACAATCCCATCAACATACTATTTATAAATCTTCAAATTCATGAAACAACAACAACATTTTCTTCCTTCTTTCAAATTCAAGCACAACAACCCAATTTTCTTCCTCTAAGCCATTAAATCTTTACTCTAACATCATAGAATCTACCATAACAAAATTTCCTTTCCCAAAAAAAATCAATTCTCACCCCTACCATAGCCTATCATTGGGCCAAACCCCAAAACCCCATACATATTTTTCATAAATTTTCCCATATTTTCCTTTTACAAAAACCCAACACACAAACAACAAAAAAACCCCCCCTATACAAAAACACATACACCTCACCTAACACACACATTTCCCAAAACCCCCAAAATTTCATCCATTTTTATACTTGCATAAACACTCTAACATACAAAAGGGGGAATTAAACCCTTCCCTTTTTCCCCCCTTATTTCCTCAATTTTTAAAATTGTCAAGACTTGTGTTTTCCTTGCTCCAAATACACCTCCATGCTAAGACTTTAAGGAATTGTTTGGGTACAAGAAAAAAGTTGAACAATTTTCTCTCTTTTTTTTTTTTTTTTTTTCTTCGGGTTTTTTTTTTTTCTCTCAAAGGGCCCAATGGCCATTGTTTTCCTCCTTCTTTAAAATTGCTTTCTTGCTTCTTGAAAAATCTGGAAAATAAAATGACCAATCATTCTCCACCATATATATATATAGCCCCCTCCAAAAGTATTAACATTTTGCCCCAATTTTGGGTTGAATTCTTTTACTTCAAGTGGGGTCAGAAGGGCCCCCTTTTTTGAAAATTTGAAATTTTTTTTATTTCATGAAAAAATATTTCCCTTAGTTCCAAATTTGCCCCTAGCCTTTCTCCGTATTTCCCGGTATTTTTCAAAATTTCCTTTTTTCCCCCGGCCTTTCTTAATATTCAAACTTTAGCATTTCCCAAAACAACTTGTGTCACTTCCTGAACCGGGGCGAAATACGGAATGTAAACCATCACACCCCCATCAAGATTGGGGGGTGACAAATTTAAAAGAGGGGGGGCTCAAAGGGGGTCCAAAGTCGTGTCCTGAGTCCCCGTTTTGGGGTGAAACGGGCCCCATTTATAAACGGGGGTCCGGGGGATCTAGGAATGGTTGACCTTCTTTTTTTCAGAGATGTCGTAGAGCCAAGCCGGGGAAGATTTTTAA
>NW_026721662.1:0-7887 GCF_029784015.1 Lycium ferocissimum | reverse complement strand
ATGCATAGAAAGAAGGGGGAAGCCTTCATCCCCGTTTCACTCCTTAGGCACCCCAAATTCAAGCCCCAACTTCCCAAAATCTCAAATGGGTCTGGTTACCAAACACAATTAGTGCTTTTAGGATTGATTCTTAAAACAACACTTGGCTCCCAAATTTCCGACTTCCTTTGTAAATACATATTCCCCCAAAGTCATCTTACCCAAATTTCATCAACAACAATGGGAATTCCCCCGGCCAAACTACAATCATAATATCACAACCATATTAACAATTTCCATTTAACCCAAGATGCTTTAACAACTTAACCAATATACTACTTTCTAAGATTTAACTCCAATGAAAAAATAACAAACTAATAATTCAAAACCAACGATACCATACAAGTCTCATTATCTTATGAGAAGAACATTATATTCCATTTACATAAACTCCACCAAGTCTCTTTCCACTTTTTTAATACCCTTTGTTTCAACAACATAAACTCCCAATAACGATTAAAACATTGAATAAAATCAATTCATTCTCTTCCATAAGCACCAAAACCCATACGGCCATACCATCATACCCCAACACACGGCCCCCCAGCATATCAACTCAACTTCTAAAAAATCATTAACATTATCAACATAGTATTGAAAAAATTAACAACCAAACACTAGATAGTATAATTAAAAATGATTTCACACACACCCAATACACCACACCTCCGGCCCCCCCCCTATCTACTTGCTCTTCATGAATTTCACCCTTTTTACCCTCCACCCCAAAAAATATCCAAACATGAAGGATGAATTTTCCCTTTGTTTTTAAATTCCATTGGCTAGAACTTGGCAACGATGATTTGAGTTCTTCTTGCTTCAACAACTCCACCTTGTTAAAGGGCCTTCTACTTAGTAGGAGTGATTTTTTTGGGGGAATTTTTTTTCAACTTTTTTTGAATTTTTCCCGGGCCCAATTGGTCGTTTTCTCCTTCTCCTTTTCTTTTTTTCTTGAATATTCTAGTAACTTAGGAATAAGGATGACTTAGTCATCTTATAATTATAAGTCAACCCCTCATGGGCTTGGATCCATGCATGGCCGGTTGGGCCCCTCGCTTTTGTTTCAATTAATCCAGACGATTGTATTTCATGACAACGATAATTCCATAAAGTCGTTTAAAAATTCCGACTTTACCCACTGAACTACTCTTAATAATTAAACTAATGCTTAGCCAAACCATTCACCTGCTGCTGAAATAAAATAGGGCCTTGCTTATTTGTCCTCGCAATTGTCTTAAATTATCCGAACGCGCGAAAATGCGGGATATAACACCATGATCAGGTATAGGTATGAGACGAAAAATATATAGCTGTGAACTTAAGAAGCGATGCGACAAGAAGGTGACAAGGCAAAAGAACGTCACTAAAGGCGAATTTAATATGATTTTTAGCAAGTTAGAGTTAACGGCGAGTATACGACAAGGATGGAAGAGCATGAGGCATAAAGTACTACGTGTAGGTGACTCGCCGACTGTGAAATCCTTAAAGGACAAGGATTGTGGATTCGCAAAATAACGGATGTATCGTAAATTTAGAAGAAAGCAGAGATGATATCCAAATGCAGGTAGAGGTAGTGTTATGAGGAAGCTTGAGAAACTTATCATTAGAATATAAGTGCTACTGAATGGAGACTTCGAAACGACGATAAGCACTACCCAAGTGTTGATCGGGATGAAGGGAATGTGGCTTCGGGCAAATTGCCATCTTAATTACATTACTCGAGTACCAACCATCAAATGAGATTTTGTACTATATATCGAGTGTTCTCATCGCCTCGCGATTGTGTTAGGTCTCATACACGGGTAATACGAGATTATAATGATATAAAGAAAGAAATGGTCATGGTACGGTATACCAAATGTATTGGACAAAGAATCATAGGAATTTCAAAATTGGAGATGGAAGAATAGAGCGGAATATAAATAGATAATGATAATTATGACCCTAAAGGGGGGAAGCGGGAGAAAATAAAGCAGGTACCGATGGAAACAGTTGACGTTATAATATACCCCATATGGATACTCAGACCTCAAGTGAAGTCTCATGCTGCATCCAAGAGCCAGGAATAGACGGACAGTAGTCAAGATAGTCCTTGAGGTAGTGCCGAGAATCATTGGTAAGGACCTGGGATGATATGACATCAGAAGATGGGTACTTATAAAAAGGAGAAGAATACGACCAGAAAAGGGTAATAAGTAATTTAAAAGGGGTATGATTAAGAATAGCAAAGCTATACGAGATCGAGTCAAGATGCGATAATCGGGGGTTATTGACTAACGATGTTACGACCCATAAATAGCAAAAGGGGGGAAGAATAGGAATCTCTCCTATATTAAGTACGAGAAAACCCAATAGAAAATACGAGCAGGAAAAGAGTATGGCGCAATAAGCAAATGAGCGATAGTATAATAAAATATGTATAAACGAGAATAAACCAAGAGAAGGAAAGACTATGATTAAGATTAGATCGTATTTTGTACAGATTGTACGAGAATACTTATGCAACCTACGACTATTTGTATACTACAGATGCAACCAAGTAATGACTTGACAAGAAGGGTAAGAACCCGATAATAACAATGCGATCGCAATAAATAGCACATTAAAGAAAGGTGTAACAAGGTTTAAAGAAAAACTACGGAGTATACGAGACACATGCGGGAATAAAAGCCATAGTTAAGCTTTGACATCAACTGCAAAGGATAAGAGGAGCATGTAGGGTCCGTATAATGACTAACGCGGCAACGCTAAAGTATTTCCTGGGATTGGGCATCTACGCATACTTGCGTAAAAGTTACAATGAGGTATGTAATAGAAGGACTATGAGCAAATTTGAATAAGGAAGCTATGGAAGAGTTTGAGTCAAAAAAAAAATATAGAGAAACGACACGAGGGATGTGTCTAAGGTATGGCCAGCTAGAGTAAAGGAAATTATGAAATGATTCAACCGAAACGATCGGAGCAAAGTGATTCTGATTACGAAGTGACATAAGATTATGGTATAAAAGGAGACCACTGAGCGTTATGTGATAGCCAACCTAAAGATTGAGATCAAGAAGTAAAGGCAAGTGATGGTGCGAGGAATGAACGGGAAATCGAAAGTGACACATGATGTTGAAAATTTCGTATACCCGACTATAACAAAAAAAAAAAAAAAAAAAAAAAAAGGGGGGGGGGGGGGGGGGGGAGCTCAAAATGTTTCCCTGCGGGAAGTTTCATTTTACTCGTAGGACTCGTGAAAGGTCTACGATTCACGTAAGCCCTTTGCCAGACCTGTGAATATTAGAGTATAATAAACCGAATGGAGACGTACGTGCGTTACGAGATTTGATTAAAAAAATAGGGAAGTGAAGTGAAATGAACGATACGTTATTTTAAGGGAATATCAATCAAAGAAAGAGTTGAATCGTAACTATATGCACCATGAGTACGTGCCCCCAATCAATCTATGACGGTATACCGAGCTATTATTTAGATCGGGGAGACAATAACACTCGACGAACGACTCGAAGCCATTGGATAATCAACTACGGAATAGCTGAAAAGTAAAGACAAAGGCATATAAATTAATACCTTTAAAGCAATGGAAAAGGAAGATATTATGAGAACGGCTACGTAAGGACACGGAGTACGATTATAAAGGATTAAAACGAGTTGACAAACGGGGGGGGGCATGCCAAGGACAATTAACTGAAAGCTTGAGGAAGTATTCGAAGTCGAGAACCGTTCAACATTCGAGGACGAATGTTCTAAAGGGGGGGAAGAATGTTATACGTATTTTTATACGACGATTATTTGTAAGTCAATCGACATAAATCCAAAGCAAGATTATTTTCGAATATGCGACAAGGACCTTTTTAATCTACGATGTCAACATGTCACGATTGGTTTATAAATTTCAAATAGTGTGGATATTATTGGAGATTAGGGATTAATTAAACAAGATTGATTATTAAGTGATTAAAGTCTAATCACTTCATTAGTGAAGCCTAAGTGGGCCGAGTGGGCCCACCCAGTTGGCCAAATGTGAATGGCTTAAACCTCGGTGGGACACATGTCCAACCCATGGGACTCATATATATAGCAAGGTGCTGAATCATTCTTCACTAACTAGTTCATTTTTCATCTTCACAAGATAGAAAAAAATAAGAGATAGAGAGAGGAGTTCTCGGCCATGGCTGGCCGAGAATGAACTCCAAGATTGTGTTCAAAAATAAATCTCTTCATCAATTCAACTCCTTAACAAGTGCATATGAATGTGTAGTAGTTGTTTGAAAGAAGAAAGGAAGTGTAGCATGCCAAAACATTGAGGTTCGCCAAGACTTAAGAACAAGATTGAAGGTAAGGATGATCATTTTTTCCCATGTGTTGATGATGGTTTAGTATATAAATTGTGATTGCTATTGTTGGATTGTTGTGTGGTTGAAGTTGAGATGGCCGTGAGCTTAGGTGAAGCCATGCTTGGTTTTATTTTGCATGTATGTGGATGAATTGAATGTATATCAACATATGAAATGGAACAAGAATTGTAGAAGTTTTCGTATGGTTGTGCATGTTGGTATTGCTGTTTTTCTTGAAGTTGAAGTGAGCCGTGTGTTATAATCTTATATGAAAGAATGCTTAATCTTCTTGTACATGTATTGGGGAATGGATTGAATGTGTTGTAGTATGAATAAATGGATGAAAAATCATGAAGTTGTTGTGGTGGTGTTGAAATGGTAGTGGACTGTTTTGGGAGAATTATGGGATGTTTTGTGTCATGTTTTGATTGTTGTTGTTATGGACATTGTGGTGTATTGTATGTATATTGAATATGTGGATCGAGGTGTAAAGAAATGAATCATGTCGGTGAAGTAAAATTAAAACCATGGACCTGCTTTGATGATAAAGAGCAGTAGCTGTACAAGCTAACGTTGATTATTGCGCATGAATATGTTGAAAGTGAAGCTAATAATTCAAGTTGAAATTGAAATGATAAGGGTACTGTTGTAAGAATAAATATGATACTAAAACAGTTCCACAATAAATTGTATAAGTAATGTTGTAAACGTGTTGTTATCGTTGGAGTTAAAGTTGGAAAATTGCGAAGTGAGAATGGTAATGTTGTGTGTCTTTGTTTATTTGTGAGTATGGAATTGTTTTAAGTGATGTACGGACTGTACAAAGTTCCCTTAAATAATATTTAAATGAGTTCGGATTGATACTTGAAAGTATGATTAGCACTATTAGTTTGTAAGTGCTAGTTGGAGTGAATGCGAACGAAACATCGTCTAAATGTTAGAAGGAAATTGTTAACGTTAAAATACATATTGAAGTCTCTCGTAGACTAATCGTAGTTCTTGATACCTTGATATAGGATAAGTACCATTGGGCAGCAAGTACAAGTTATTATACGACTAAACGCTAAAGGTACGTAAAGCCTATTCCTTCCTTCTTTTTGGCATGTCCTAGACGTAAGTATGAAATGGTATAACCTGGGGTAAATTCTATTCTCTAGTTCCATACTGTGACTTATGATTCTATATTCCTTTATTGCTATTGTCACGAGTCTACTACAGGATTGACTAATGAATGATGTATAGAAGTTCCTACTCTTAAAAGAATGGCATGAATGGAAGCATACTCGACTTTCAAAAACTACATCATGAAATTGATACATGAACATGAAAAATTTGAGAAACGTTCCTTGCTATGATTTATAATGAAAGGTTGGAAAGAATTGAATATGATTATTATCCCAATACTTTAGAGCTGGTTAGTTACTTATTTATCGAGTCTCAAAGATAAATTGTATTTATGTGGTTGCTTATTACGCTCGTGCTTGCCGCTATATCCTTGGCTGAGTCCGGAGCCGAGTACGTTCTCGTGCGCCGGATCTATTATATTATTCCTAGAGTCCCTCACTAGAGGGGCGGGATATATATATATATGATGATGATATGATGATATGATGATGTGGAGATGGTGGCCGGGAGGGCATATATTCCTTATTCACAGAGTCCGCTTACTAAAGGGCGGGACACGTATATGTTTATGTTTATGATGTTATGATTATAATTACGAGGTCCCGCACTAAAGGGCGGGACACGTTATATATATATGTTATATACGGAGAATGATTATGCGGCTTTGATTACAAAACACTATATTGACATTGATATGAGAATGATACGAATTTGAAATATGTTCAAAGGCAAGTTTTATGAAACTTTGTTTGTTGCATTGAGTCCTATACACCTTGTCTCAAATATGATTCTATCTACTATGTTTCATGCTTTACATACTCGGTACATGATACGTGCGGCCCCGCTCTTCGGGGGGGGGGGGGGCTGCGTTTCATGCCGCCGAGGTACGGACACTCGTTGCGGAGATCACGCCCGGCTAAGGATATCTACTCGGTATTTTGGAGTGCTCCTTTGTTCGGAGCCTAGCTTCGGCCTATAGCCTTTTGATATGTATATATGTTGTTGTTCGAGGGTATGGGGCTGTCCCGTCATCATATGATGTCGTTGTCACTCTTAGAGGTACGTGATGCATGTGTGGGTGTGTGTAGTTGTTGTTTCGTTGTGTGGACATGACTTGTGTTTGGGGCGTACCCGTTTAGGTGGCCGACCTTTGCGGTTTGCGTGGATATATATGTTTTTATTATGGCGAGTTTGTGCGGAAGGTGGCCAGCCTCTCGGCTTATGTTTTGATTGGACGTTCCCCTATATATATATATATATATATGACAGCCTTGTCGGCTTTTGTACGATATTAATTGATAAGGTTGTAACTCTTGGGAAGTCGATAGCTTTGACCATAAATCTTGTCTTTATACCTATATCGGTTCGTTGTCTGTAGTGTATGACTAAAGGAGTGGTGTATACGATTGTCCGGCTCGGGCACTAGTCACGGCCTACGGGGTTGGGTCGTGACGATTTGTGATTGATAGGGGTGGTACGGGAGATTGACTCGAGGAAGTGGCCAATCGTGACTGCGGGGCTCGGGTCGTGACAAAAGTGGTATCGAGCCGTTCGTCCTCGGAATGTCTACGAGCCAGAGTGTCTAGTAGAGTTGTTTATCTGTTTTGGCACCCTCATAAAGAACTGGGACATTTAGGGTTTATCTTTCCGACTTGATCGTGCGATAAGTTGTATTATCGGGGGGATCCTCCTGAATTTATATTTTTAGCGATGACTCGAGGAAGGCAAGCCGGGGGCAAGTCGGCAGGGGGGGAGATAGGCGGGCCGGAGGTTACGGGGCCGTGCCCGAGTCGGAGGTTGTTTTCCTCCATTTTGTCATTTGAATATTGAGTTAATGGCGGGGAAATTAAGGACAAGGTTATAATTTTTTCTAGAATGCATAAGTTGATATTCATTTTTATTGGTTTTGGATTTAAGGGGAAATTTGGGATAAGGAGAAAGGGGGAAAAGTTGAAAAAAAGGGTTTTATGAAATGGGCCAAAAGGGTAGGTTTGGGGGGCCCCCCCCCATGTTGGAATATTTTTATGACTGGAATGGCACGTGTATATCTTGTATTGGGGAAGGCATTTTATGTGTATGTATAATTGACCCTGCAAGACTTATTATCTAAAATTTAAAAAATTTTCAGAAAAATTGAAAAATTGGAGAAAAAATTGGGGGGAAAATAGGGGGCTGACCCCCATTTCCTTTATACATACATAAAATATATATATATATATATATATATATATATATATTTGTAAAGAAGCCAAATCATCATTTTAACTTCGAAAATTTGGGAAAAAGGGGAAAAAAGAGAAGGGAAGGGTTCGGCCAAATGGGGGTTTTAAATATATATATATATATATATATATTTGTGTGTGTGTGTGTGTGTGATGCAAAG
>NW_026721661.1:0-8439 GCF_029784015.1 Lycium ferocissimum | reverse complement strand
CTTCCAACAACCCAACAATTTCCCCACCCGGGAAAAATCGGCCCCAAAAACCCGAGAACCTCACTTTAACACATTTCTCGTTTCAAATCATGATTTGCATCCACAATTCACATTCTAACAATGCTATTCTCATCAATATATAAATTATATTAAATATACAACAACCTCGAATCAGTCCGTGACAATTACAACATCAATTTGAGTCGTTAAACATTCATTTCCAACATAGAATTCATAATGACAACGACTAAAACATTAAGCAATATTAATGCGCTCTTTGTCATATTCCGCAGTCATTTTCGGCCAACACAACATATCTACATATTGATGATTCTCATTCATTCTTCACCTACAATGATCATAACATACTATTTATCACCGACCTTACTAGGGTGTGATGGGCGCCGACCTTATTTAGGGCCGAGCGAACCCTCGGACTCTTGCGCACGTAAAATCCGTCAAACTTTTTTGAATCCAAATAAGATAAAATACATAGTAGATTTTCTTTTTGTAGCCTTCAGCTCGAACAAATCCATAATCATACAAAAGTCAATATATAACACGGACCAACATATCGGTCGGACGGAGCGCTTGCTGCATCGACAGCAACACCCACGTGGCGTCGCAAAGTCTCTAACATAACTCTAGAAATCATAACAAACAAACTCGACTTGGCGACCCCTCGAAGGAGAATGGAGCTTGCCATCTCTGCTAACATCTTCTATAATAACTTCAGGCTAAATGCGGGAGTACACGCGGCATGAAACGCAGCCCCGAAGACGGGGGGTCAGTACGGAAAATGTCTTGAGCATGTAAGGCATGCAATACAGAAAACATAACCATAACTGAAACAAACAGGACTAAAAGATAAGTACATTAGTCAAAATGCGGACACCTATTTTTCGTACACAAATCCGACATACCGTCCCATATACCCGGAAGGAGTACGAGAAGGTAAGTAAGTCGACAGAGTACTAAAATGCTTATTTTACAATTACAGATCGCATGTCCGAAGAGGTACAGAAAATACAGAGCGCACCGGTGATGTCACACGTCAGACGGAGAGCAGAACGTACAGAATGCTCAGACGAGGTCATATATCGGACGAAGTATCGAACGTACAGAATGCTAAGACGATGTCATATATCGGGCGTAGACGTACAGAGCTATATCGAACATACCCGTAATCAGAGTCAGACGTACAGAGCTGTGTCGGACAGATTCGTAATCAGAGTCAGACGTACAGAAGTATACCGAACGCATCCGTGAATGACGGACGTACGGAGATATATCGGACGGTTCGTGAATAGAGCCGGACGTACGGAGATATATCGGACAGATTCGTGAACGAGAGCCGGACGTACGGAGATATATTAGACAGTTCGTAATCAAAGCAGAAGTATGGAGGCATACGAGGCGAGAGCCTTATCAAAATCGAGAGATGTAAAAAGTCGACGTACAAAATCGTCATCGAGTCGAAGTACAAAAAATGCGGACCTTGTCCCAGTATCAAAATGCTTATTTTCGGACACAGATTATGCATAACGGATCATATATTATCATAAGCATATGCGATACCGTATCCGGCCCTCCAGTCGAGGGACGCGGTAACGAACCCGGCCCTCTAGTACTGGACGCGGTGAACGGACGATCATATGCCATCTGGCCACCGTCCCCATATCATCGAGATCATAATATCATATACATAAACGAGCCCGGCCCGCCTATGAGGGACGCGGTGAACAATGCGATGGAACCCGCACGATAACGAACCCAGCCCGGACGCAGTGCGCGCATATACGAGGCATGCGCACGATAACGGATCCGGCCCAGACGCGGGGAACGGATATATTGAGCCTTGCCGAGCGAGTCGTGAGAAACCATATGCACATAAATCCGGACTCGATGAATACGTACACTTACCGACATTCAAAAGCTCGAAACAAATTTCGGGTTCTTCCAAATTAATATCGGGAAGTTATGAGTGTTTGAAATACAGAAACCTCTTCGGACTTTTTAAGCGATCCGAGATCGTACGTGAAGAACATTAAGGCTTATAGAGCATACTCATATTAGAATACTCGGATCAGACGACTCATATCCGAATACACATAGCAGAATGCTTATATCGGACGCTCATACCGGAGTACTCATATCGGAGTTATCATATCAGAATGCTTACACCAAAATACTTAGATCAGAATACCTATGTCAGAACACATATATATATCGGAATATTTATTTTTGAATACTTATATCAAAATATTTAAATCAGATCATTCGTACCGAAGCATTTATATCAGAATAGTCGAACCAGAATGCTCATATCTGAGTTACCAAACACTTATATCAAATTCGGAACAATAGTCAAAGGTTTCCTTAATTATCCTACGGAAATAAGACAAATAGAACAATACCAATAAATCTCGGGGACTGTGGGCCCACCTCGGGTCAAGTCGGGTAACGAACATAAAAACGTGGTCATTATGTGCCATTGGATCATCCTCGAAGATTTCAAGGCATTCCTCTTTCATTTTCAAAAGTTACGGACGTTTGAACCTTTCTTTACAATAAAACGTAAGTTATCTAGTTCAATTCTACTGAATGAAAAAGGGATAAATATAAGCTTGGATTTCTAAGAGTAGAGTCATCCCCGAGGCTCAAATCATAGCCTATCACATCTAGGACATGCCAAGAGAAAGGAAGGGTAAGCCTTACATACCTTTTCCGCTGCTTACGCCTCTCCAAATTCAAATCTCGCTTCGCCCAAAATCTACAAATGGTCATATTTACCAATTGTCAATAGTAAGACTTTTAGAATTCAAATCTTTAATTCACTATTTGTCTACAGAAATTTGGGCAACATCTCCCTGTAAATTCGCCGCCCGAGAGTTCAATTCGCTCTTTATTGCCAACAACCATACCAACAACAATGCTAACAACATCAACATCTAATACAAAACACATTCGGACATAACTAGTCTTCTTTTCTTCATAGTGTCACAACTTCTACTCCAACTTCATACTTTCAACTAATATCAACATTTTCCATATCCATTAACTAATTCAAAATTATTCAAACATATTTCAATAATATTCCAACAATATTCACGAATTCAAGTATTCCCGCCAAATGCCATATTCCATCCGAAACTTCTACAAATGCGACAAAACTACTAAATCGCATTATTTCCCTCCAAATTTATTAATGACAACAAAAATTCTCATTTTTGAATCTTACTTCCACAATTACATAAAATCTTTATTAAAATCACATAATTTCCCATAACAACCCAGAACCATTTTCAACACCAACTTGATTCATTAAACCTTTATTTACATCACAAACACCACAACAACACAACTAACAAACTAAATGGAATTTAATTCATCTCCTCCCTTCATCACCATGGCACACGGCCATGTACACACCCACACACATACACGGCTATGCACACACACATCACAACTCCATAATCCTCATCTAATTTCAATCCTTATAACATATATATACTTATTCCATAACATAAAAATATAGAAATCTTACCTTTTCTCAATTCTTCCACTTGCCACAAAGATAGTTTCTTGCCAAAACAATTATATCATCTTGAAGAGGACCTTGAACTTAGTAGGAATTCAAGTAGAGACAAGTTTTTGAATCAAAGTTGAAGGCTCCAAGATTTTTTTTTCTTTCTCTCTTCTCCTCTTGGCCGAATGGCCTTTCCATTTTTGCTCTTCTTTTTCTTCTTTTTTTTCCAACTCTCTTAACTAAAATAAGGACTTCTCTCATATATATATATATATCTTTCAAGTCATGTGAGGGGCACATGCCCCTTCTCTAGAAATTTCTTTAATTTTCTTGAAATTAAAAGATGACTTAATTGTCATCATTTTTCATCCTTTTTTCTTTCCCTTTTTTTGTCACATGGCCAATATGGCCTCTTTGGAATTTTCATGAACCTTGTGTAAAATTCTCATTTTTCCCCTCGACTTTCCTCAATATTACCATTTTGCCCCTAACCTTCCACATTATTTCCATTGGCCATTTTGCAAATTTCTCTTTTTACCCTTGGCCTTTCTCAATATTTCTATACCACCAATATTCCTAACAACTCGTACATTAAAATAATTCTTGAAAATGATCCTGTCCTTAACACGACTTTCTCGAATTATCCGAATGCACAAAATGCGGGGTATAACACTAACTAAGCTTTAATTCATAGCTTCAACATCACACAACACACACCCATTTGCACGGCTAGAACACCATGCACACAACTCACTTCCAATATATTATTTTTCATGATATTCATCCATTTTAACATACTACAACATGCATAAAACCTTTGTAACACATAAAACATAATTGATTCTTACCTTTCTTCTTCAACTCCACAAGAGGCTAGGGTTTGCGATAATGAAAACGAGCGGGTTGATCGCTCCAACGACACTTCCACGCTACTTAGGGATCTCAAAATAGTGGGTTTGCATCAACAAAATAATTTTGGAAGGGCTTGAATGAAAGTTGATTTTTCTCTTGGGTTGGCCGAGAGCCTCTCTTTTCTTTGTGGGTTCTTCAACTTCTAATTTTTCTAAGTGTTGAGAAATGAACTTGGATGACTTAGAAGTCATCTTTTGTATACTAGCAAGACTTGTACATGTGTCTATGGCCACACCAATGTGTTGGAGCAATTAGAATTGAACACAAAATGGGTGAGCACCACTCCAATTCCACACGGCTAAGACCATGGAAAATGCATGATTTTCAAGTTTCACTAATTCAAATTTTGGTCCCAAATTTTTCTAAGTGTTCCATACCAACAAATTCATGAACAACTTATGTCTCAAAATAAAATCGAAGGTCAAAAGTCTCAACTCTGTATCCCGGAATGGTTTGGACCATAACTTATCATATTTAAACCAAATTGTCCCAATATACAAAAATGCGGGATATAACACTTGGTGCCCCAAGAAAAGGTCAAGGAAAATTATTTTCTTCAAGCTTTCCCACTAATTGAAAGGCCCTCGTTAGCGTGGAGTAGTTATTGGAACAAGAAAACCATTCGTTCTTGCAAGTGGAAGCTTTAGCCGAGTAGAGAAAGTTGAGCAAAGGAGGGTGAGGTTTAATCTTCTTCACATGTTTTATAAGTGTTTGTGCATGGTGTGATATGTAGAAATGAATGAAGCCATGAAGTGTGTGTGGAAGTTTTGCCGTGTAAGGGTGCATAGTGTAGAAAAATGAATTAATGTAATTTAGTATTCTAATTGTTGTTGTGATGGATTTTATGATATAAAATGGAGGTTCAATGATTTAAATGGAGTTGTAACTCGTGTGGGCTGTTTTGGAAGTTAATGTGGTTGTAATGTGATTTCTTGTATTAATGGAAATGATAATGCGAACGTATGGAATTGTCGTTATAGTTTATGAAATTGGAAGAAGAAAAGGTGTTATTGATGTTTCTAATATAGTTGGAAGATTTCGGGTGGTGTAGCATGTTGGCCGAGTTGTGTGAATATTGTATGGATTGCTTGGAATATTCTTAAATCATGTGTGAATGGTTGCGGATTAGTAATCGAATAAATGAGCATTGAAATTGAATTGATCGTATGTAGTTTATTTGAATATAAATGAAATGTTGCCGGATTGTGTAGAAAGGAATTATTAATGTTAGAATGTGTTTTGGATCACTTATGGATATTGTGAGTATGGTTGTTGGTTTGGTTGTTGTTGATTTGGCCGAGTTGAATTCTCGGGGATGTTGGATTTATAGGGGAAATGCTGCCGAAATTTTTGTAGGCAAAGTGTTAATTCGGAATTGGATTCTTAAGTGTTATGGCTAATGGTTGGTACCTAATGACATCATTGTAGATCGTGAGAAGTCGGGACGCCAGTTCGGATTAGCTTAGGAAGCGGCTAAGGTATGTAAGCTTCACCCTTCTTTCTTTGGCATGTCTTAGTGAAAAGTAAGTTATGACACGTACCCCGAAGTAATTCTACTCTTGCGGTCCGAGCATGTTTATGATCCATATTTGTTTCTTGATATTCATATTCTTAATGTAGTCAAATTATGGTCTTTATGTTTTCGCATGAATGGATTTCAAATATTGCATAAGAGTTTGTTTTCAAAAGGGTTTTGTTCCTAAACAACTCCGAAACTACGAACTTCCGTAACTTTCGCCGAAAGGCTCGGATCGCTTCGATTTGTTCGTAGAACATTCTAAAGTGAATAAAGTTTGTAACTTTCCGAGGCGAACTCGGATTGGTTTGACGTACAACTATGACCCCTATGGATTTGTAAATACGTATGATGTATGTTATGTTACCGAAAGATATTTGATATAGCCATTGTCCGATTTTCAAATGACATTCCGCTTAGACTACTTCATTGAGTCTCTGAGTATGATTTATATGCATATGGTTTGTCACTACTGCCTCGTGCTGCCTCAATATGTCCTTCGCGTCCCGGGCGTGGCATGTATTCGTGCACGACTCTATTGCATTATTCACCGCGTCCCTCACTAGAGGACGGGGGCACGTTATATATATATGATATGATGATGATATGATGATATGGAGATGGTGGCCAGGATGGCATACCGAGTCCCTTGCTAGCGGGGCCGGGACACGCTATTCACCGAGTCCCTCACTAGGAGGGGCCGGGTACGGCATGTATATGTATATGTATATGCATGCGTGATGATGATATGATTTTACGTACCGCGTCCCTTGTAAAAGGGCCGGGGCACGTTATATGAATATGTATATGATGATTTTACTTACCGAGTCCCTCACTAGAGGGCCGGGACACGCTATATATTTACATGATGATTATATGATTTAATATGCATGATAAATGTTTTCAAAGGCAAGCTTTATGATTTACTTTACTCAGTACTTCAGTATGATCCCGCTTATTGTATTTCATGATTTACATACTCAGTACATATTCTGTACTGACCCCCTTTCTTCGGGGGCTACGTTTCATGCCGCGCAGGTACACCCAGATGAGCTGAAGATATCAGCAGAAGATGTTCCAGCGGGATTGGCGAGCTCCTTTTCCGGATGTGCCGACGGTACGAGCGCATGACATAGATTCATGTTCCATGTTAGAGACTTTGCAGACAGTGTCGCGGGTATAAGATGTCGGTTATGTAAGCGGCTATGTAAGCCGATGTGCCTTTATGCATTGTATTATAAGTTCTATATTTTTTATATATATTACAGATTTTATTTGATTTGAAAAGAAAAATAGCATGTTTGTTTCCAAAGAACTTTCATTTGTGTACCTATGTTATGATTTAAAGGTCCAGTCTGATTATGAGTATTACGAGAGTTAGTGGGTTCGCTCGGCCCTAAATAGGGGTCGGGTGCCCATCACACCCTATCGGATCAAGGGTGTGACATCTCACTTGATGATAACCTGACCTCAGATCTATTTTGGAAAACCATTTGGCACCCTGTAGTTGGTCAAACAAATCATCGATCCTTGGAAGCGGATATTTATTCTTTATCGTTACCTTGTTCAGTTGCTTATAATCGATGCACATCCATAGATAACCATCTTTCTTTCTCACAAATAGGAGAGGTGCTCCCTACGGTGATGAACTGGGCCTAATTAATCCTTTCTCAAGCAAATCTTTCAATTACGCCTTCAGCTTTTTCAATTCTGTAGGAGCCATTCGGTACGGAGGAATAGATATAAGCTTGGTGTCCAGCAACACATCAATAGCAAAATTTCACACCCCGGTCTTACTAGGGTGTGATGGGCACCCGACCCCATATTCGGAGCCAAGCGAACCCACTGACTCTTATTATACATATGAACTTATGAATAAGTTAGAAATGAATACATAGAATTTTTTTTTTCCATAAGTAAAATCTGACATCATATAAGACTCGTGACACGAAACATAATAACATATCTAAGCCAGTCGGGAACCGCTTACGGATCGACAACCCAATACCCACGATTTTGTCTGCAAAGTCTCTAACCGAACAAAGCATCATAGCATCTATACTGCGACTCGGCGGCACTCGGGACAAGTGGAGCCTACCAACTACTGCTCGAACATCCTCTATGGATTCGGCTTATGGGTGTACACGCGGCATGGCACGGCCCCGAAGAAAGAGGTCGGTACGAGCAATGTGCGAGTATGTAAGGCACGAAAAATAATGCAAACGGGAACATAAGTATGAATACCATGGGATCATAGAACATGTGATGAGATAAGAGGATAACACGTACATGTGAATGCCTTTTGGGTGGATACCATAAATACTTTGTCTTTTCTTTGAAAACATTTCTTTTCCATATACATAGAAAATAGATCTATATATCCGCATCATGTTATATCATATCATATCATATCATATCATATCATATCGTGTTATATCATATCAAGTCTGTGTTTATGTTATAACGGGGGGGGGGGGGGGGG
>NW_026721660.1:0-8570 GCF_029784015.1 Lycium ferocissimum | reverse complement strand
TATATGTTTGTTCACGAATACGGCGAGGCCCCGTCCCGTCATATGATTTTGTTATGACTCTAGAGGTACGTAGACATATACGTGTGGGTTATGGGTACTCACTATTCGATCGTGTCTTGTGTGATTTGTGATTTGGATATTCATGCTATAAACGGCCTTACTCCGGCTTATATGTGATACTATTTTGCGGAAGTTATGACGATATGTATATTTGTATATTTGTGTGACTTCGGGCGACGTTCCACTTTTGTAAATATATGTTATTTGTACATGGTATAAGTTATTCGTACGCTATTTACGGTTGGGATACTAGGTAAATACCCAGTGCCCGGTCGGGCCGAGCCCCGACCTACGGGGTTGGATCGTGACGATTATATACGCGTAACACACAGTCGGTTGGTATGATATGACATGATACCGTCCCCGGACGCGGGGATGTACGGACGCGAGATATGTGGTTATGGATCGGGGCGCACGTTCCGCGGCAATATATTATATGGATCGGGGTGTACGTTCCGCGTGATATATTATATGGATCGGGTTACACGCTCGCGAGCGATATATTATATGGATCGGGCTGCACGTTCCGCGGCACTAAGCATGCATGTTTTCACTTTAAAGGCACTCGGATGTACGGGTTGCTCTTGAGCCCGCGGATAAGATATGTTGTATATTTTCGTTTGTTACTATTCATGCTTTGTATCCTTCCATATGTTGTTACTCATGCCTTACATACTCGGTACGTTGCTCGTGCGCGTCCCCTTCTTGTGGACGGCTGCGTTCATGCTGCGCGAGTAGCGTAGTGAACACATCGATCACTAGGGGCCCCACCGGCATATTGGAAGCGCTCCCGGTTGTTCCCGAGCTCCGGTTTACCGGTACTACTTTGTGTACATATTTGGGCACGGTGGAATCCGGCCCGACTTGTGAATATATGTATCTTATTTGAGGCTCGTGAGACGGACGTGTACGGTAAAATGTTTGTAGTCTGCTCGCCTTTATGGATGTATAATCTTTTGGTAAAATCCAACGATACTGGTCGCGAGTATGCTATTGATGATAATGTTGAGTAAGATATGATTGTGTCGTTCATATGGCCCACTCGGTGGCACGAATAGAATACATGATAAGATATGCCGGTAGGATCTTATCGGGCACCCGTCACGGCCTACGGTGGGGTCATGACAAAAATAATATATATACGTACATACACGTACAACTATGGGACCATACTACCCATGCGCGTATCTACGAGCCTCTACTAGAGTATCGGACATATGGACGGGACGGGGACCCCGTCGTGCCCAATCATGACCGTATATATATATATATGTACCAAAAGAATAATACGTAGCACCTCCGGAAAATGGAGTGCTCTCCTAATCGGTGCTAGCTCTGTGGTCTGGATCGGCCTCCTGTCTACCTGTGGACATGAACACAACGTCACGAAGAAAAGGATGTCGGTACGAATATTGTGCGAGGTAGCATGTATGGCATAAGCAATAATATGATGTCAATAGAATAAAGAGGCATCAATAAGGAGCAATGCGCATGGCGAATCATAAAGGAAGTAATACATGCTAGCTTACTTTCATACTCATCATCATATCATATATGCATAAGTGTATAAAATTTTAACGCCGACATATAGGTGCGGTGTGATAATCAATAATATTAGCAATAGCATTAACTCGTCGAGCCTCCCGCGTCCGGGAGTATCATTTCAAAATTTGCCCACTAGTGGTGTACGCATGCCATTTGGCCATGGTGTATAATTGCTCCCTTGCAGCGGTGGCTGCCCGGCCATATAGGCGCGGTGTACTATCATCATATGCTCATCACCATACATTTATCATACTTGCTTATCATAATATACATATCATAACATACTTATAGCAATACATGCATAGAGACTCATAGGTAATCATACTTTATCGGGGTGACGTAAGGTCGTGGACCCACGATGTCATTATGAGCATTCATAAGTATTGCCTCACCTTGAAGGAACAAACATAAGGTGAGTGTGTACAATGATCAACATCAATGGGCTATGGATGGCTTCATTTGCTTAACTGGAACATCATTTCATAGGCTATAGCATCTCTAGTCTTAAGCTTATCATTATCGCTATCATCATCGTAGCATATCTCTTATCTCGTATGATCTTTCATGAACAAGAACTCACTTAGCTTTCTTGGAAATAGAACATTCTTAGTAAAGAAAGACTCATGCCATAGGACTTATGCCTTAGAAAAGGGCTAACCTCGCGCCCTTTGTCGTTTAGCTATTCTATCGCTTGCTCGTTCTCGGCTTTAATGCACTCGTTTACCTTCAATGGAATTCGTATCGACATTAGCTATATCATCGTGAAAACATACTTACTAAAGCTATAGAAATTTGGGCAGCATTTCCTTTGTTTATACTACTTTCCGCCATATTCCATATCAACTCCCAGCATTCGTACTAATCATCATGAGAATATCACTAACAATAGTTGTCATTCATTCATATGATTCGCATCTCATAATTTCACTTCAATTTTCCATAATTATGACTAAAAGTCCCTCGTCGTATTCTTTCATATCCGATACTTATTTCATGTTCTATAGGTCATTTATAACGTATTTATATCATCAACATATTCATTTTCATGATTCAATCCAACCACCCGTTTCAAAGTGACATTATTCATCCATTCGATGACCCATTTGTTATACACTTCTACAATCCATGATTCTTAACTTAGTAATACTTCAAATAGCATGTAAAGGTCCTGAAACTTACCTTAAATAATAGAGGAACAATCTTTGGATGATATTACACCTTTTCCACAAAAACCCTATTTCATCTCTCTTGGGTTTCTTGGTTTGGATGACTTTTAATGGGTTTCCTTCACTTGATTCTCTTGATTTCTTGTTGTTGATCCTTGATTTCTAGTGATTTCTCATGGATGAGATGTTTGGAACTCTCTAGAGGTTTCTTATGTTGTGGGGGTGAAGTGTGAAATAAATGAAATGAAAAGGAAAGGTCCGCTATATAAAATTAAGTTCGGCCAGGTGGAAATATACGGACCAACATACGGTCCGTATAAAATCTCGACCGTATGTTGGATCGTATATCTGGTCAGTGAATCTCATGACTTCTTGTACGGGCTGGATCTACGGCTGGACATACGGTCCGTAAATATTATACGGCCGGTATGTTTGGCAGTATGTTTACTGATTTTCCGAAAGTTGTTTCGTCGACTCGTTTGATCTCCGATCCTTATGGAACCTTCTTAACACTTGTTCCTTACCCCAATACCATTCTAAGGGACGTTATAACTCCTTCCTTCAGGGCATCATTTATACGCCGTGCTACATACTCATAATTCACGTCGTACATTCAAAACTTTGTAGCTAGCGCCTTCCTTAACAACTTTCTCTCTTCAATCCGAATGCCTTCGGAAATCTTAATTATAGTCATCACATACTATTTCTTTCTTGTCCGTACTTCGTATACGTCGGTTCCTTCGTGATTCTATTCACTGTACGCTAACGGGGAATTTTCTGAGGTGTAACGGGGAAGGGTGAAGCTAGTAAAATTTACTTGGAGCTTGAAAATGAGATCAAAAAGGCAAAACTAAGTCTCACTATTGAAGTCGAGAGGAGCAAGAAATTGAAGGATGAATTGAACAGAATTAACCTTGATCTTAATAAAACGCTCATGTGGACGGTCACCTTAACATAATTACCTCCATGTACAAGAGTAAAAGCGGTAGGGAAGGGATTGGTTACAAGAAGACACATGACAATCCGCACAACACGTATGTCTCTACCAACGAGAATTGGCTTTGCACTCATTGCGAGCAAGCGAGTCACTACAAGGAATCTTGAAAATCGAGATTGAATCCTTTCGGAGAAATAGAGACTTAAATGCAAGGAAAACAGGTTACGGCACAAAGGAAAGCTGGTGCTCAAAAGAAGAAAGGGTAAGTGCTTCCTATTTGGGCAAAAAGGAGCTTGATCCATCCCTTTTATGACTATAAGGAACCCAAGCTGGTTTTGGTTCCCAAAGCCAAACAACGACATCATGCGGGGATGAGGGAGAGAAGAAGAAAGTGGATTTGACGAGAATAAGGGGTATGCACACATGAGAGGTGCGGGACGGCTTGTGAAAGAAGTATCGAGCTTGGTGTTAGCACGGTCAAAACCTATTCGGGAGACCCGGTCTCTGGCCCCGGAGTTAGTAGTTCTTTCGGAGTACCTTCATATGTTCTTAACTATTTAAGTGCCAAGTCGGTCGAAGCATCTTCTAATTCAAATTTCAAGCCTTAAGTCTTCCAATCAATGCCCCACTTCTGACCCAATTTGTCTCGTCTCTCACACCTGTCCTAAAATGTCATCTCAAACACCTTAAATGCATCTCTCCTGTGCTTCTCTCCCCTCATTTTCCAAAATTATTAGATCGTCGAACCTCTCGTTCTCTCTTGTCCTATACGGGACCGTAAGACCAACTCCATCTCATCCCTCTTATCCAATACAAATATCTCCAGAAACCACCTCGATTTAAGGAAAATCAAAATGAACTCCCCATCGTCATCCTCGGAAGCGCTCCAATCTCCTCTAACCAAAGTATATCTACATCGTATCTGTATCTTCGAACTAAGAAGACGCTTGAATCTTGAGGAAAGATTGTCAGACTCCTCTTCAAAAGAATCGGACGAAACTAGTCGATATGTTGAAATGGGAAGAGGTAACATCAACAACTCTAAAAGACAACAAGTCGAAAACTTAACAAAAAAAAATGCTACCGATGTCGTACTCGTCTCTCGCTCGAGAAGAAAACTTGGTGTCCCATTTGTGCGGAGGAACCCGGTACCTCAAAAGAAAACTCGGAGAAAATGTTGACTCCCCATGCTAATATCATACTTCGCTCGGTCACAATCGGATCTGCGGGGTATGAAGGAAAACGAAGGAAATCAAGGGAATGATAGGAGGAGATGAGGAGATAAGAGAAGAAGAAGGTGATACTCAATCACATATTCAAAAGAAATGGAGAACAAGTGGCATTGAGAGACATAAATCGGCCGAGAAAGGAACATCTTGAAACGCGAAAGATCTCTTTGGGATAATGATTGATATAAACCTGGAACAGAAGACTGGGATGAAAGTACTGCGGGAGATGGTGGAATTTCAAAAGTGGACTCATCTTCTTACTCCCCCAGGTCCTTGTGTGTATGAAGCTGAAGTAATGGAACTATATACAAATATACTTTATCTTGATGACGATTATGCCCTAACGGGTGAATATTACGGACTTTGTGCCTAGTGAAGCATTAGCAAAATCATGGGAGTATGAATTGAAGGGATGAGGGATATTGTCACACCGCGAGGGCATGACGGGCACACGCCCCTAACGGCCGAGTACCACCTCACGTGACATAATATCACCTTAATACAACAATCCTAATTGTAATCATTAGCATGTACATATAAGAGCACCGTTACACGGGAAAGGTCCAACACAAGGATAACATAACTTCTTTGTGAACGGCGTATACATAAGCTAGCCGACAAGGCCGCAACATGAACATTATAAAATAGCATATAGCCTCCTAGGCTATAACATGTGTATCATAATAATAATGAAAATATGCATACCGACACCCACAACACTATCTATAAGCCTCTCGGAGTACACTGTCATTTACATAACCTCGTACTTTTACATAACCTCGTACACCTTTTTACATAACACCGCAAAATCAATAAATACCTAACTAGCTAGCCTAGTATAATGGTACACGACGACGACCCGCCGAAACCGGTGGTCCTACGAGAAAGGTACTTCCTTTCTACTATCGGGGACTGCAACACGAATGCGAGTGCCCCGGGAAGTGGGACGATCGGTATGGATAAAAAAGTACTAAGTATCTAAGGCGAAGTAACGACATCGATAAAATATAAATGTAAATATGAGAGAATAGTGATGGCCGATAACTGTGACATACGAAACCATACAATATGCCATGCATGAGAAAATCATTTTTCATATGCAACATATACATACATATATATACATATAAACGTACCCGACCTAGTGGGACTCGGTGTGAAACATACCCGACCCTTTCGAACTCGGTGTGAAATATACCCGACCTTTCGGGACTCGGTGTGTATATCATCATCCTCCCCATCTGGGAAAACATCATTATATCATAATGTATGCTTACGGCCCTAATAGGACTCGGTGTGAAACGTACCCAACCCTTACGGGACTCGGTGTTAATACCCAACTGATCAGTGGTTGCACATCTACGTGCCATACCCGGACCTAAGGTCGTAACCACAAAATGTATTATGGAACTCATATGGAAGCTCGAAAAAGACTCGATAAAAGTAATCATAATAACGTCATAAGAATCAATTATAAAAAAAAATATCACGATGACTAGGAATCAATCAATATCTTAACAAGGAACGCTTTATATCATATTGGAACAAATAGAGTGGATTATTGTGCTATGCACGCTAATAGATTTCCTGGATTCTTGCCAAAGGAAAGTGGAGATAGCAATACCACATACCTTATTCTCTAACTTGCTGCTGAAGGGATATTCTATCCCGAGCTTATCCTTTCCTCCGCACCTATACGAGGACATGAAAATCCTGGGTTGCTTCTCCTCAACTTGCTTGCAAATATTTTGGTGCTACTTTTCCCAATTATCTGAAGTTACGGAAATTCGGGCAGCATTTC
This sequence comes from Lycium ferocissimum, assembly GCF_029784015.1. Classification (NCBI taxonomy): domain Eukaryota; kingdom Viridiplantae; phylum Streptophyta; class Magnoliopsida; order Solanales; family Solanaceae; genus Lycium; species Lycium ferocissimum. The sequence goes on along the minus strand of NW_026721660.1, from coordinate 1,832 downwards.
CCTAGCTTATACTTCGTTTCCATGATAATCATGACAACAAAACCAACACCAACAACAATACCAACAACCCATTTAGTTTAATTCAACACCAAACTTATCCAAGTAGCAATAACCATATAGACTATATTCCACTTTTCCTCGATTTAACCAAATACGCTAAAATTTAACAAATACGATTTCGAATCAACAAAACCCATGATAATGAAGATAGGATCTTACCTTCCTAAGCTTGCGTGGCTCCTTGGTAAATCAAAACTCCAGATTTCGTCGTCCTCTTCCACAATCCAATCATACGATTACGACACTAGAGCAATGATACGAAGTTGCTACGAGTTGATCACAAAACTTTCACAATTTCTTATCTTAAGGATAAGGAATGTAGGAGATATGTTTATAGGTAGTTCTAGTGTTTAAGGATGTGTGAAAATAGGTGACAAATGAAGTTGGAGGGCTATTTATATAGCTCCAAGTCGGGTTTAGGGCGAGTGTGTTATACCTTGTAGTTTCGTGCATTGAGATTCGTAGTACGTTGGTGTCTTAATTTTGGACACCGGGACTTGTTTCAAGGATATATGAGGTTGGACATGCTTAATTTGTGATTATAGGTGTTTAAATTCATGTTTGGTAAGTTGCGGAAGGATTGAAGAATAAGTGAAACGAAGCAGGAAGGTTCGTCAAAAGTTGTTTTTGGAAAATATAGTATATGGGTCGTGTAAGTGAGATATGGTCCATACTTCAAGATATGACTGTATTTAAGGATATTAAAATTTATGACAGAGAAGCAGAAAATTTGGGTGGCATTATACGGCCAAATTATACGGACCATATAACGTTATATGGCTAGCAAGTTGGCCGTATAAGTTATACGGAGGCTCAGACACAATGTCGGTGGAATTTTCCAGAATTTAAGTATGACGACCCTTCTTCATTTTATTCATTTTAAAATGTAACCCCAAGTTAATTGAGAGCTCTAGAAATGTCTCTAAACATATTCCAACATTTCTCCAAGCCTAAATAAAGGATTAAAGTGAAGATCAACGCACTTAGGATTACAAAGTGAGATTTAAACTTGATTCTTCTTCTTATAAAAGCTTGGAAGGGTAATTTCAAGGTGGTGACTTTGGAATCAAGTGTTCTTGAATGTTGAGGTAAGAAAAGTATATGGGCTTATTTGGAAATTATGTTAAGATTTCATCTAGTCATGTATATATGGGCTTATTTGGCAATTATGTTAAGATTTGAGGAAATGAAATTGGAAGAAAAGTTCAAATATGCATTTGATGATAGTTTGAGTAATAATATAACTTGAGATATAATCATTAGCATGTTTTGAGCATGAACTTTTTATGAGGGATCATAATGATGTTGAGAAAGTGTGGTATGCTAGAAGTATATAAGAGATTGTGTTCAAGTTATTGTTGGATTGATTAGAAAAGGAAGTTTTGTGATTGAATTGAGTGTAGTTTGAATGTAATTTTTTGATTATGGAATTGTTGATGTTTAATTGTGGTTTTGGGAGTTGTTTTGAAGATTCGAGGAAGTAGAAGATACAAGGGTGTTACACCTCGTATTTTGCACTTTCGGATATTTTGAGACAATGGCGGAAAGTTTTGGTGGCAAGGTCATTTTTCTGTTCCGTCGTAATGTGTAAGTCGTTGAAAATATTATTAGTGTGGAAATATTGATAAAGACCAAGGGCAAAAAGGGAAAATTGGCAAAATGGTATATAGTAATTTCAGAAAAGGCTAGTAAGCAAGAAGGTAATTTCGCATTAATTCTAGAGAAAGTCATGGGAAAAGGGGATATGGACATTTGAAGTGGGCCCAAAGGGA
>NW_026721659.1:0-12684 GCF_029784015.1 Lycium ferocissimum | reverse complement strand
CACGGCCACGCAATACATAATCGTACAACCGCCCATGCAAACTCCTATATTCTCATGAAGTTTCACCCTTTTCTACATACTACAACATCAACAAAGCCTTCATAACACATAAAAAGGGGTTGAATCATACCTTGTTCCTCTAACTTCTTCAATCCACCAAATTGTCCAAACGACGAAACGAACGACTTATCTTCCGAAATAACTATACCACGTTGGAGAGGGCCCTTGAATTAGTAGGAATACGACAAGAGAATAATTTTGGGGGCAAAAATTTGAAGGGTCAAAGTTGAAAGACCATGGCCGAATGGCCATGGTTGATATCTCCTTCTTTCTTTCTTTCTTCTTTCTCTCGATTTCTTGAAGTTTCTTGAAAATTCATTTGGCCCCCTTCCATTCTTTTTATTACCATTAATAATTACATGGGCTTGGCCCATTTTTTTCTTTCCTTTTCCCTTCATGGCCGGCCACCCCTTGGTGGATTGGGCCTCTTTTCTTCTTTTTTTTTTTGAGCCCAATTGGTTATAAATCTCGTTTTGTAATTCCCGAAACAAATTCTCAAAATTCCAATTTTTATGCCCTCGCCTTCCTCAATATCTCATTCAATATTTCATTAGGCATCACATGCACCTTAAGTAAGATCCATCTAAAGCTCTTATTTCTTACCATTCCGAATTATCTCCAATTTTTCCGAATACGCACAAAATGCGAAACATAACACCAACCTTACCCTTAACACTTCATACCATCGAAAGACGAATATACGACTTATGCTTTCCAGTAAAATCAACAAAAAAATCGGAAATTGAAAGTCTTGTCTTTAACTCGTCGCAACCAACTTAAAATATTCGACATACACAAAGTACGGGTGTAACAGGGCGTACGCGAACGCGGCAATGTCCATACCCGAACAAGTTGGCCCACGGCTAAGCAATTATCAATCATATACTTATCCAAACCCCCAATAAAATGGTGCATCCCGTCGTCCACATCGGCTACCAAAGTAGGTGCATACCGAGCCGAGAGTCGAACTCCAAACTATACTCCCCGACACCGCGCCTCGCCGCCCGAGTGATAAAAATCGTCCAATCGGCCCTCCGTAGCTCGGTGGCGTAAAATGACGCGTAAAAGCCTCCGTAAACTCATCCCGCACGGCGAGAGGGCTCCTCTACCCCTAGCTAACTCCCAGACTCAAATCCGCCGGGGCCGCGACATCATGCAATGCGCGCGAGGCCAACTCCACCGACTCGTTCGGGCGAGGCCTTAATCGGCGGCAGGTGCGCCGCATCTCCCTAATAAACTCATGGGGGTCTTCGTGCTTTGTCCCGAAGTACTCCGAGGGTTACAAGGTCAAAACTCACGGCCCTCGAACCGCCGCCCGCGTGCCTCATCCCGCCCCACTCGCGCCGCCGCTCCCGAGCCGCCACCCACCCGGTCAATAATCGCACCGCCTCTCTCATAGCTTCCGTCCTCCGCCCGGCCGTGGGGCTAGAGGGCCGAGGTGCCGGGCGTCCGAAATCGGCGGGAAAGCCGCCCTCCGATCCGCACCGTGCTACCTCGATCCCCTCCCGGGTGCAGGTGGCGTCGCCGAGCTGGCTGTCGGAGGCACAGGCTCCAGCTCAGGCTGAGTGCGGGCCCTGGTGACTCTGCGGGCCTGACTCGCCTCACCGGGCGCCGTAGACTTGCCCTTCTGGGCTGCCGTTGCCTTTCTCGGAGGCATAGCTGAAAAGACAATAATTCGATTCGTTAGGAGGGAATCATCTTACTAATACAGTTCTACCGCACGATCTAAGACACGTAAAAGAAGGTAACTTCCTAAATGTCCCCGTAGCCTCCTCGCTATAGATGTGGTGCACAACACACCGATAAACAGGACTCTACTAGACACGGTCTGTAGACATTCCAAGGACCTAACCGCTCTGATACCACTTTTGTCACGACCCAACTCCGTAGGCCGCGACTCGTGCCCGAGTTGGACACTCATGCGTACCCTTACCCCACATAAGCGTAATAGCAAAATAAACATAAATAATAATCAAGGATATCATCAGAGGACGCACAGAAGCGAATATGACGCACGAAGGCCGATCAAAGTCGTCACAAAACATACATACAATCCCCAACGTACACAACCTCACGGATCATATACAGTAACCCACTATACATGTCTACGTACCCCTACGACCGAAAACATAAACATATGACGGACAGGCCCCGTCGTACCCCCGAAATCCGAATGTACATACATATCGGAAAAAAGGTCGTACCAAAATGTAAGCTCCGAACAAAGGAGCGCCGCAAGTCGATAGATGACCTAAGCGGGCGGATCCGCAAAGCGCGTATCCGTACCGTGGGCATGAAACACGCCCCCGCGAAGCAAGGGGGCCGATACGAAAAATGTACCGAATATGTAAAGCGTAGACCGTAATAACAAATCGAAATCGAAACGGATGTAATGTGCGGAGAATGAACAAAATGCATATATAATCAAAATACATGTCGAAATCGTAAATAGTGTATGCGAAAAACGTATGCCAAAGTCGGCCCCGTTAGGGACTCGGAGGTCGAGCGTGGTCGCCCCCGACGCCGGCGCCACAAGCATAGCAACATCATAACATAACGGATGGCCATATCGTAACATAATCATAACAAAGCGTACATGGCACAACATACACCGTAACCCATGTACGTATATATACCGCCCTCACACGGGAGCACGGCGAACAATGCGAGAAATACGCTTGAGAACATATCCGGCCCGGCTCGCTGGGGGAAACATTGAGGCATCCACGAGTGGAGTAGTGAGAAACCAAATGCAATAAAAATACCATACAGATTTCCAGAGACTCAATGAGGCATAACAAATGACAAATCAAAGTAAGGGGATCGGACGGAATCATATTATGCGAATCTCGGATATCATAGTGCATTATGGAGAAATAACTTTTCTATGATCACTTTTCATGTTCCAAAATAGTTTATAAGACTTAAGGAATTATTTAAAACAATTTTCATTTAGTAGTTAAAATAGTAGTTAAAATGTTTCTTTAAAAAAACCGCTCAAAACTAATCATAAACATAAAGGGGTAAAATCGGAATTTAGCGGGTCCACCTCGGAACAATCGTGGCGATGGGCTCGAATCATGCATATTAGGCGTATGGAATCATCTATATAGGTCCTGGGGACGGTTCATAACTTTCTAGGAGATTTACGTACATTTACATAAACTTTTCATCAAAACATACTTTAAAGATTCAATTCTATTGAACGAAAACGGGACATTTTCAAACGTGGATTCCGGAGAGCAAAACACTTTCCAAGGCGCAAATCCGATCCTAGTACACTTAGATCATGCCAAGAAGGAAATAAGATAGCTTTACATACCTCTTTCGCCCTTAACGCTCTCCAAAACTCAATTCTCTTTTCGCCCAAATCCTACAAATGGTCAAGTTTACCATAAGTTAACCATAGGGCTTTAAGCATCCATTTTAAGCGAATTCGTGTCTAACAAAATTTCGGGCAAAGACCTCCTTTATACATATAGCACCCCCGAGAATTGAACTCGGCCAAAACAATCACCAACAAGCCAACAACAACATCAATAACATCAATAAACGCAATATAACACACTATAGTGTATAACTAGTTTTCTTGCCGACACAACACATCGGCTTCATTCCGACTTAAATTTTCAGACCAAGTCCAACGTTTTCATGTTCATCATTAACCAAGATCATTGCCATATAGTTTAGAAGCATTTCATACCATTTCCTTAAATAATACACATGATATACATAATATACAAATTTTCCGCCAAAAGCATAGTTCATTCAAAACTTCCAATCTTCGGCATACATTTTCATAACATGATTTCATCTTCCAAATCTTTCAATAATCATCATAATTTGCAACCTAACAACTTTGTTTTCATAATGTCATAAAATTACACTAAACGACATAAGCTTCCACATTCCGTTTCAATACAAACTTACGTCATTTATCTTCATTTACATGCAAGGATCACTATGACACAACTAACACACCAATTAACATTAATTCATTGCCATATTCTCCACACCCTACTACACGGCCAACTACTACATTCCAACCTCAACCCAACTTTATTCAACCTCCATTTCCAATGTGAATTCCACAACAACTACAACCATAATACAACATAAAATTCAACATAAACACACTACACATGGGAACACACACACGGCCACATGCATTCTTACACTACCACCATGCAAACTTCCATATTACCATGTATTCTACTTGTCTACATATGCTACAACACAAACCAACCTTCATAACATACAAAGAGGGATGAATTCTTACCTTGTTCTTCAAACTTCTTCACCTTCTCAAGTTGTCCACACACCAAAACCAAAGCTTATTCTTCCAAACCAATTGCACTAGGTTGTTAAGGGACCTTGAATTGGTATGAAAACCACAAGGAAATAATTTTGGGATCAAGATTTTTGGTAGTGAAATTTCTCTATGGCCACCCGAATTGGCTTCTTTTTTTTTCTTTTGCTTCTCTTGCTTTGTTCTTGATTTCTCTTCTTATTTCTTGAAAATTCTATGGATAAGGGCCACTTTATAATATTAGCACATGGAAAATTTGTTAATAAAAAATTGGGTGGGCTTGGCCATGGCCGGCCACCCCCCTAACATTGGGCCTAAATTTCCAAGTGAAATATTTTGGCCCAATGACTTGTATGCCATTTTTATAATTTCCGAAACAAATTTTCCAAAATTCCAAAATTGCCCTTAGGCCACTTCTCATGTTCTCCGCATTCACACTTCCATATCCGACATACACATTTAAAAAAAATCCAAACATAACCTTATTCCTTGAAATCGAGGTTATTTCCAATTTTTCAAATACGCGAAAGTGCCGGATATAACAAAGGTTTCATCTCATTTCATGTTATTGATTTTGTTAGTCCTTAATCAACTAGTTAGTGATAGAACGTGTGAAAAGAAAGCTTAATTTGTGCTAGGACTTGTGTTGGACTTGTGGACTGTTTTGAGCATGTTATCATTGTGATATTGAGGTATTTTTCCTGTATATGGATAGAAGTTTATGATGTTGTTGTGTTGTTGTTGACATGCATCATGAAATTGGAAGAACACACTATATAAAGATATCATATACGAAGCGTATATTGGGCTGTTTTGGTGTATATCTTTGGAAGTTGATGTTTTGAGTTGACAGAGGCTTATATGAGGTGGTTGTTGTTGTTGTTGTTGGTTTCTGGCTCTGTTGTAGTGATTAAGGGGTAGGAATAATGCTGCCCGTTTCATTTTAGAATCGATTTATCGTTTGATATACGTGATATACTGGCGTTATCTAAGTTCATATATCTATTCCTTTGTCGTAGGATTAGCTTAAGTGTTACGACTAGTTCGTGGTTGGATTATATTGATGACTTGATGTATGTATTGGCTATTATTTCTTATCTTGGCATGATCCCAAACATAGTCAGCACGTATCGAACTTTAAAGAAGAGGGAACTGTTGTTTAGAGCGGTCTTAGAGGCGTAATGCTTCTTAGCGTGGTATTGTATCTTCCGAGGGCAATCTATCTACTTCTTAGTTCACGGTTAGTAGAAGAATTAGAAAGAGACATATTGACGCCTTCATATATTACTGTTTATACTTGATATACAATAAGATATACATATATTTTTCTTTAGCCTTGCCACTTGGTTAGTGAAACAGATATGCCTGGCCTATGAGTCAGTGAGGCGCATTGCACGGCCAACGGGTCGGCAGGCATGCATTTGCCCGGCTCTTATGGTCGGTGAGACAGATTGCGGCCTTATGGTCGGTGAGATTTTTGTACCGTTCCGACCACTTGGTCAGTGAGATATATGATATTATTTCATATAAGTCAGATCAGGTGAGATGTTCAGGGCATTATTTAGCCTCCAGATTGTTATGTTTTCCGTTCAGTTTCAGCGTTAGTTATTTTTTGCCTTACATAGTCGGTACATTGTTTCGTACTGACGTCCCTTTTGCCGGGGGTGCTGCATTCATGCCTGCAGGTATAAATAGACAGACTGACCGACTTCCTCATTAGAGAGGACCTGATATTAGTTGACTGGTGAGCTCTCTTTGTTCGTAGTTGCCTGGTCTTTTAGAGTATTAGTTTGGTGGTTAAGACATGATGGGTAAGCCGGGGCTCTGTCCCGACCATGATACATTTATGCTTTCTCTAGATGCTTGTAGACGAGTCCTATTTATAGTTGTCACGACCCAACCCCGCAGGCCGTGACTAGTGCCCGAATTGGGCACCCAAACACAATCACAATTCCGAGTCACAAACAGATGGCTTATACCGACACAAATATCAACAAGCACCGCATTATATCAACCTCGTCTCAAACACATCGCAAACACAACCATATATATATCAAAAGCCGACAAGGCTATCAAATGGCGCAACGGCCCAAAACATATACAAATGCAAGCCGACGAGGTCGCTACGGCGAACGGGATCGCTCTTAACATATATCATACAAACACAACAAATAACGGGCATAACCCACATACACGTCCACGTACCCTAAACATACAAACGGAATCATATGATGGGACAAAATAGCCCCGCTCGTACCCCTCGAACAAATATATACAAATGCAACAAGCGATATATACCAAAATATAGGCTCCGGGAAAAGAGGGAGCACTCCAAACAGCAGAGAGGGTGTCCTAGACAGGTGGATCACCAAACTGTGCGTTCCGTACCTCGCGGCATGGAACGCAATTCTCCGAAGAAAGAGGGCCGCAACATAATATGTACCGAGCATGCAATATACAAATGAATCCGAGTCATAATCGAAACCGAAAATACGTAAAATAAGTGCAAATTCAAAATATCGAATGTTTACTTTAAAATACGAATTATGCACAAAGACAATAAAATATGGTCGCCCGCGTCGATGGCGCCATAACACAAAGCATAACACGTAAAGTTTCAAATCTCCGTATCCCGTTACATATCATACACAAGATATCGCCATACACGGCAAACACCAAATATATCGGAACCCGGCCCTCGAGCGAGGAGCTCGTGAACCATAAACACAAGATAACACCGGAGTATATCATATTGCGCACGACAACAACCGGCCCGGACTCGGCGAAAGATATAACAAAATGCACGAGCGGAGTCGTGAGGGATCATATGCATAAAATCATTGTCATAAATCCAAAAGATAAGTAAAATAGTCATATTTGAAATCGGAATAATAATTACAACATTTTCTTCCAAAAGTTGTCGAAATTACATAAAGGAACGTTGCGGGACCCACGGACGGGCGTAGGCCCGACCTGGGCCCGCCTATGGAAAACATACTCGTCTAACATCATACAACCCTCTACGAAAATCTCAAGGCAATCCGAGCTTTTCTGTGAAAGTTATGGGCGTTTGTAGTTTTAGAATCGTTAAAGAATAAACTCTAAAAAAAAAAACCAACTTTCATGCAACCTTTACAAATCAAGAATTCCAAAACATAGGATCAATATTTCATAGCACCAACATATGAATATCAAGAAACAAAGGCATATCATAGACATGCTCGGATTGCGAGAATAAAGTTTCCTCGAGGTTCGTATCATAGCCTATTTTAACTAAGGCATGCCAAAGAAAGAAGGTTGCTTTACATACCTCGTACGCACTCAACACTAGCTCAAACTCAAGCTAAATCCGACCTACGTCTCGGACTGCCCAAAGTCTACAAATAAATCATAATATGCCAAACATTAGCTATAGACATTTTGGGCATTTAATTCCAAATTTGCCCTTAATTCTACGTAAATTAAAGATTTCCCCCGTAAATAGGCCACCCAGAGAATTTAACTCGGCCAAATCAATCAACAACAACAACAACAACCAACCTAGCAACATCAATAACCAATCCGGAATACAATATAACATTAATAGCTCTCTTTCACATCATTCAACAACATTCAATATATTCGATTCAATGGCTTACGTTCAAGCCAACATTAATGCTTATACCTTCACATACTCATCCAAACCCATATCAACATCATTTAAAGACATTCTAAGCAATTCATACAACATTTCCAACAATCCAAAAATTGCTCCACTCTACCCGAAACAGCCCCCAAACCCGGGAACCTCACTTTAACACATTCCTCATTTTCAAATCATGATTTGCATCCACAATTCACATTCTACAATGCTATTCTCATCAACATACAAATTACATTAAATATACAATAACCTCCAAATCAGTCCGGAACAATTACAACATCAATTTGAGTCATTAAACATTCATTTCCAACATAGAATTCATAACGACGACGACTAAAACACTAAGCGACATTAATGCGTTCTTTGTCATATTCCATGATCATTTTCGGCCAACACACACACATATATACATATTGATGATTCTCATTCATTCTTCACCCTACAATGATCATAACATACTAACTAGACCTTAATTCATCACTCAAACATAACACAACACACATACACTTCACACGGCTAGAACACCATGCACACCACTCACTTCCAACATACTATTTTTCATGATTTTCATCCATATTAGCATACTACAACATACATACAACCTTTATAACATACAAAACATAATCAATTCGTACCTTTCCTCTTCAATTCCACAATAGTCTAGGGTTTCCAGAGATGAAAACTAGCGGGTTGATCGCTCCAACGACACTTCCACGCTACTTAGGTGTAGGTAGCAGGTGTATACGGGTGCCCGGCTTGGGCACTAGTCACGGCCTACGGCGTTGGGTCGTGACAGGGGGATACTCTAGAAGGGTCACTAATGCATTTGCGAAGCATTGACACATGAAAGACTGGATGCACTGCTGCCAAATCAGATGGTAGGTCCAACTCATAGGCAACCTTGCCTACCCTACGAATAATCTGATACGGCTCCATGTACCTCGGGCCAAGCTTCCCTTTCTTGCCGAATCTCATTACACCCTTCATGGGTGACACCTTCAAGAACACCCAATCACCAATCGGAAACTTTAAGTGTCGACGTTGATTATCTGCATATGACTTCTGTCGACTCTGGGCTGCTAATAACCTTTCCTGAATAAGCTTCACCCTATCAATAGCTTGCTGAATCGTATCTGGGTCGATTAACTTAGTCTCACCAACATCGAACCAACCAATAGGTGACCTGCACTTCCTGCCATACAAGGCCTCATACGGTGTTATCTGGATACTAGAATGGTAGCTATTGTTATAGGAAACTCTATAAGTGGCAAATGATCGTTCTAGCTACCTCTAAAGTCAATAACATAGGCCCGCAACATATCTCTTAGCGTCTGAATAGTATGCTCGGCCTGTCCGTCAGTCTGAGGGTGAAATTCTGTGCTAAGACTCACTTGTGTCCCCAATCCCTTCTGGAATAACCTCCAGAAGTTAGCTGTAAACTAAGCTCCTCTGTCTGATATAATAGATGTGGGAACCCCGTGAAGTCTTACTATCTCCTTGATATGTAACTTAGCATAGTCCTCAGCTGAATAAGTAGTCCTGACTGGAATAAAATGGGCTGATTTTGTCAGCCTATCCACAATAACCCATATAGAGTCATACTTCCGTGGAGTACGAGGTCAGCCTGTGATGAAGTCCATATTCTGGAATCTTCAAATTTCATGTATCGCTTTCGACTTCTTTAAAGGACTTTAACTGTCACTCTAGTTTTTAGCACTTAATCTCAATCCTTAGAGTTGGCTACTAAGTAGCGCTGGAGTTCCCTCATATAATAACTTTACATAGTTGCTCTGTGCTCTGTCTATCATTAACTGGTATAATTCTGAAAGAATTTTTTTCTTTGATTTGACATATAAATTCACTATCTCCTAGTAACCATCTAGTTCAGATCGTCTTTCTTAAACCATTTTATAATTCCCTTAACCCAACTTGTAACACTCTAGGCACATTATTGTTACACCTTAGAAAATTCCCCGTTAGCGTACAATGAATAGACGAGCGAGGGGTATGATGTATATGAGGTTTGGGCAAGTAAGAAATAGTATTTGACGATCCTAATCAAGAATTCCAAAGACATCCGAGTTAAGAAAAGAAAGTGGTTAAGAGAAGCGAGTCATATGTCGGGTACCGGATAAGAATTTCGAGTATTAAGCTAATGATGTCTTAATGACCCTTTGAGGAAGATTTATAATGTCCCTTAGAATGGTATTGAAGTGAGGAACAAGTGTTAAGAAGGTTCCATAAGGATCGGAGATCAAACGAGTCGACGAAGCAACTCTCGAAAAACTGGGTGGACATACGGCCAGACATACTGGCCGTATAATATCTATGGACCGTATGTCCAGCCGTAGATCCAGCCCACAAGTCATGATTCATCGGACCAGATATACGGTCCAACATACGGTCAAGGTGAGATTTTATACGGACAAGATGTTGGTCCGTATATTTCATCTGGCCGATCTTAATTTTATATAAGGGACCTTTCCTTTTCATTTCATTCATTTCATACTTCACCCCCACAACACAAGAAACCTCTAGAGTGTTCCAAACATTTCATCCATGAGGAATCCATAGAAATCAAGGATCAACAACAAGAAATCAAGAGAATCAAGTGAAGGAGACCCATCAAAAGTCATCCAAGTCAAGAACTCCCAAGAGAGATAAAGTAGGGTTTTGGTGCTAAGGGTGAATCACCATTGTAAGCTTATTACTCCATCATCTAAGGTAAGTTTCATGATCTTTACATGTTGTTTGAAGTATTTATAGGTTGAAACGCATGGATTGTAGAAGAGTACAACAAATGGGTCATCAAATGTGTGAATAGTATTACTAGTGAGTCAGTAGTTGATTGAATCATGGAAATGGATATGTTGATGTTATGAATGTGTTATAAATGACCTATAGAACATGAAATAAGCATTGAATATGAAAGAATACGATGATGGACTTTTAGTCGTGAATATGGATAATTGAAGTAGAATTGTGAAATACGAATCATGCGAATGAATGACGATTGTTGTTAGGGATATTGTGATGATTGTTATGAATGTTGGGAGTTGATATGGGATATGGCGGAAAGTAGTATAAACAAAGGAAATGCTGCCCAAATTTCTATAGCTTTAATGAGTATGTTTATGTGACGATATAGCTTATGTCGATACGAATTATCTTAAAGGTATTAACGAGCGCATTAAAGGAGAGCGAGCAAGCGATAGAATAGCTAAACGACAAAGGTATGTGAGGCTAGTCCTTTCCTTCTAAGGCATGAGTTCCATAGCATGATTTTCCTCTTGTATCATGAATGTCCCATCTTCTAGAAAGCTATGAGTCCTTGTTCATGAATGACCATACGAGATAAGAGATATGCTACGAGTAAGATGACGATGACGTCAAGTAAAGTCTAGAGATGCTATAGCCTATGACATTATGTTCCTATGAAGCTAGTGAAGTATCCGTTGATTACTATATACACTCACCTTATGCTTGTTCCTTCAAGGTGAGGAAGAATACTTATGAATGCACATGATGCAATCGGGTGCCCACGACCTTACGTCACCCCGACAAAACATGATCATCTTTGAGTCTTGATACGCTCAAATTACACCTATTAATGGTATAACGCGGACGTTGTCAAATATAGTAACCCAACAAGGTTGGGGTCGAATCCCACAGGGAATATGGTGTGAAAAGTTTACTAAAATCGTAGATGCTAAATTTTAGGTCCAATATCTTAATCCGATGAGTTTTGGCAAAGGTTGGTTTTTTGTTAACTAATTGCTAGTCTATTGATTTGGTGGAAGTTTATGGTAAAAGAAACTAAGGTTGTGTCCCCTTTAGATAGAGTGTATGATCATGGGTATTGATCTTGATATACTTCTAATGGATCATTATTTGAATGCACTTAATCTCTATATGAATCTATACTATTTCCCAATAGATAAAGATTATTTCTTTCTATGATTTTCCCAAATATAAGAAAGTGGTTATGAAGAATGATTAATCATGCCAAGTAAATTTATTAAACAAAGTTTAATGCTTTGAGTTCTTGTTGTTTATTCTTTCCAACCCTAATTATTTTCCCAAATAAATCAAGGTTTGTGGCTTTAATCAATGTTTGCAACCATTAATTATGAATGAAGAATGAAGAATAAACAAACCCTAATAATCCATTATTTGTATATCAATCACAACCCAATCACAAAACACCCATCAATTTGGTTCACAACCCTAGTAGGGAAAATTAGCTACTCATGACAAAGAACAAGAAAGAAGAATTTGAAGAGTTCATAATTGCTTACTTTGAATAAAAGAGGAATTGAGAATAATTGGATTGATGTTAGAACCTTCAAAAACTTGAGAGTATTTTATGTTCTAAGTCCAAAACTAAAAAATATCGAATCGATCCTAATAAAAAACCCTACGAGAACTATTTATAGGTTTCAACACGTAAAATTACAGAATTTGCACTTAGGTCCCAGGGGGCACTTATTGTCACACCCCGATCCTACTAGGGTGATGGGCACCCGACCCCATAATCGGAGCCGAGCGAACCCGCCGACTCTTATCAGACATATGAACTACGCCGTTTTTTTTTTCTACTAGCATAACATAAATAGCACAATCAGGACATAGGTAATAAGCTTTTCTATCATACTATCCCACACGGACAAAA
>NW_026721658.1:0-14463 GCF_029784015.1 Lycium ferocissimum | reverse complement strand
ACTTACGAGGTACATTCTTTTTACACTCCGTTGTACATTCCTATCGATATACATTCTTTATAAAATACTTTATACTGATATACATACATTTTTATACACTGCATATACTTAGCATATTATCACCTAATATAGCTTTTTCATGCAATCACAATATTTTGAAAACAAGTAATAATAATGATAAACAAATAGATAATCCCCTCTAGTGTTCAATTAAACTAAGTTTAAGGACTGTCTTCGGATAGGCTCTAAGGGATGCTTAATATCTTCCTCTCGGGGTAAATAAAACCCTTATCTAGAATAGCATATGTTTCGTGGATTACAAACAGAGTAAACACACAAATACATATAGGTTTCCTGATTTTCCTTAAAAATAAGGTGGCGACTCTAACCATTTTTAAACCAGCTAGAAGAATAGGGAAGTTGCAAACTATCTTGGACCCATTCAAAATAAGGCATAACACCTATCTTGAAGGCCTCCTCCCACTTCATTCCGGGATGGAGGTTGAGTCCTAGAATGTTGTAGTAGTTAGGATCATTAGTCGCTCTTGTACTAGTCTAGACCAGGTCGTGGAAAGTCGGAATGAGTCTGTAATCATTTAAATGTTATAAAAGCCTTCAATCTTGAGTTATTAAATGAATTGATTTCCGCCATTAATTTACTTAATTATCTGATTTGTCAAATTGTCTTTATTGAGTGAAGTATTATTGAATTGAGGGTTCGATAGCCGAAGAAGGAAAGGTAGGTGCCCGCGCGATCCTAAATTGGGTCGTGACAAGTTGGTATTAGAGCCTAGGTTACCGGTCTCATGAGTACAAGAGCAATGTCTAGTAGAGTCTCGTGGAATGGTGCGTAGACGTTCGTACCCGTCCACGGGAGGCTATAGGACATTTAGAGAATTTCCCTTCTTTCTTTCAAATCGTGCTACATCGATCAAATTGGTATCTCGGTGTGCCCAATTGGTATCTAGACGATTCCAATTGATATCTAAATGGGAAAGTGTTATACGTCGTTGCTCCGAATTGGTTATTCCGGGAGTGCAAATTGTCGAAAAATATTGGATGTTACTATTTAGTGGTACCGCCACAGTGGTTCCTCAGCCGCTGTGACGGCACCACTGTAGCTGCTTATCTACCGCTGTAGCGGTATACCCAGTGTGCCTCATGACCGTCGTGGTGGTCCCATCTTCGTCGAAGCGGGACCGCTATAGCAGTGTGAGAGACCGTCGATGCGGTGTGCCTAGAGAGCAGAGACCTGAACTCCCCTGTTGCATTACTTTACCTATTCTGAATTCAGCCAAAAATAACATGCACAAAATCTACCAACTGCAGTCACATAAAATGAGCTCGACAAGGGCGAGAAATCATCCAAGACAGCTTACTCCAACCCAAATTACCCTAAAAACCAAAAAGAAATGGCCCAAAACAAAGGACCAAACCACCAAGATCCAAGAACAAGCAAACCAATAGAAATTGTCTCAAAAACATCCAAACCAACAAGCCAAACCAAATAAAAGATTGTCTGAAAATAAAAGGCCCTACAAGGGTAACCAAGCATAACATAAAGGGGAAAGGGGAATCTCCAGGCCCACATCATGTTAGTCGCACCATCACCATCCGAGCCACCACTAGCAACGTCATCAAATCCACCCTGGTCACCATCCTCTCGGGGCACGCTCTCGAAGGAGTACTGCTTGGAGTCATCATCGTCCTCCACTGGCATCGGCATATTGGGGTACATGTTACCCTACACTCCCTTGATACCTCTCCAAGACCTAATGTTAAGCTTGTCACGTGACCTGTTCTTCATCCTCTCCCTGTCAAAGTCATGACGAAGCTCACCATGGTTTTTAGCCAGCATGGTATATGTAGTCTGGAGGTTGGTGAGTGAATCCCCCATCTTCTTCTGGGTATCAAAATACCCCTTCATCTCGTCCTGTGTGGGGTAGCTAGCAGCAGCACCTGATGAACTGGAACTGCCAGAAGGCATGGACATCATCCGAAACATGGCCACCATCTCATCAAAGCATGAATCTATACGATCAAAGAGACCTTGAATACGGGGAGTCTCAGTCCCAGTACTGTAACACTCCGTAAATTCAGGTTAGGTGTGAATATGTAAAAATCTAGTGTTAAGATGATATTATATCTATATGAATCCATTCTTGATGAATTCAGGTGGAAGATGGTCGTTTTGAAGTCAAACCAACAATTGAAGTTCTTAAGGGCTCTTAAATTCGCCTAAGTTTTGGTAGGTCTGTCTTCTGGGAGATTTTCATAAAAATGTGTTGTGAATTTTGAAAAAATTCCTTGATGAAATTGTAGATCTTTGAAATAGCTTTCGAACGGTAGGTCGCCCAGCCCAAGAAAAGTTACGTACAAAATGTTATGCCCGTTTTACTGAAGCCTGTCTTCGCTGGAAATTTGGCCTGTGTTACGGTGAGACGTTACGGACCATAACACGTGTTACGGGCCGTAACATGGCACCGTAACGTCTCAAAAATCACCAGAACTCTCTAAAAATTTCCACTAAAGGACGGTCCATAACACGAAGGACGGTCTGTCCTTCGGGGGCGTCCTTTGGCTCGTTTTCACCAGAAAAAATATAAATAAGACACTTGTTTTGTTTATTCCTCCACTTTCTAAAAAACCCTAAGGACAAAAATCATTCCTCCAGGTCTTCAAATCAAAGGTAAGTACATCCTTAATATTACTAATTCACTCTAACATCAAACCCATGATTCTTAACATGATTCTTGTGACCAAAACCTAGGGTTTGCAACATAATTCTTCCCAAAGTGATTCAAGCTAGGGTTTGGGTGTTCTTCATTAGAAAAGTGAATTATTAAACCTTGTTTAACAAATTAAGGTATGTCTCTCTTTTGAAAACTTATTTTGAATGAAAATCATTTTTGAAACTATTGTTGGAAGTATAAATTTTATTCAAGATTCTTTAATGAATGAAAGGAAAAGTAATTTTTTTATGTTTCTTGAACTCCAATTCATGTCTAAATGGGTTTTAATGTGTGTGAGGGGACAAACCCACATTAAACCTAGATTATAACAAACCCTATATATGTATGTGATATTATGAATGTTTTTCTCTATAAGAGATGCTTAATAATGATGGTTAAGGATTGGTAATGATATTCTCATTGATGAATTAGGATATCGAAATCTTTCGTAAAGAAGTTATACGTTTTCAAAACATTGGTTGGAATGACTTATTCTTTCAATATGGAATAATGATCCGTAATGAGAAGTTGATTATAAAGATGATTTGTATGTCTCTTTTAAAAATCCTTTTGACTATGAGGTTGATTTGTATGTCTATATTTCAAATTTCGTCTTTTCATGTATGTCTAGATTTTCCCAAAAATCTTTCTTGAAGTATGTCTATATTCCAAAAATAATCTATTCAACTATGTCTACTTGTGAAAGTATGCTTATATTGTGAAAGCATGAATTGTATTTGAGAATCCTTCCTTGATTGTTTGTATAAGTTATAACTGCTTGTTTGGTGGAATTTATTAAGAATTAAAGATGATTTCTTTTAGACAAGGTCATGTGTGTGTAGGGTCAAGCCCGCATCGAACTTTATACGAACTATACTACTTTGTGAAACTCGCTTATCCCATTATTGGATGATTGAACTTAATCTTCTAAAGGTTGGACCTTAAACTTGTTTTTTGTTGAATGGGTTTCTTGAACTTGAAATTGAATAAGATATTTGAATGAGATTCTAAATCAGTTATGACTTGAAATGCCTCTATTTTGAGATGATGACTTGAGAAGTGAGATTCGGCTCTAAGCCATGATTGATGATTCGATAATATGCCATGATTTGTATTTTATTGGTGTTTGGGCCTGTATGGACAAGTTGTGCTAATCCAGAGGACGATTAGCCGTTATAGATCCTAACGTATCGATACGAGTATTGTTGTGTCAGTCCAGAGGACGATTGACCTCCGTTGCTTCCTAGCGCGGAGTATCTATTCTTGTGCTAGTATAGAGGATGATTAGTCTCCGTATCTTCTTAGACCGGAGTATCTATGGCCCATAGTCCGAGAGGACGATTAGCCTCCGTTGCTTCCCTAACCGGAGGTATTTATTCTTTGTGTTAGTCCAGAGGACGATTAGCCTCCGCGGTTTCCTAACTCGGAGTATCGATTGATTGATTAGTTTGCCTATGAGTGGCTTGTTTTGTATCTTGTTACCAGTGAGTGGCTTGTGATGATATTGAATTCGTAAGTGAAATACTTAGCATGGTAAATAGTAAGGAGTTAAGTTAATATGTCTTTCATTGATGGATTCTTTCATGACTCTTTAATGTTGCTGACTTACGTTATTCCTGGGTTTGAATTGTGATATTCATTAATATCATTTTTATTAATTTTATTCATCATATCTTGTTTTGTAACTATTGCCCCTTAGACACTCACTGAGTACGAAGTACTCAAGCATACTATTGTTATTTTTGATGGTATGTTAGGTAACGGAGAAAAGCAGGTTCTTGATGCTCACAGCGTTTAGAAAAGACTTGCTGTTGCTGCTGATTTGGTGAGCCCACACATTCATTCGTGGGACACCCTATTTATTTAATTCCATTTATTTATATTAGTTTTAAATTTGCGTCCACGTCCCAAAGAGTTAGATATTTATTCCTTATTCCTAGAAGCTCCTTAGTATACATTCGAATGTGGGTAGAAGAAGAGTTGTTATGTAACTCTTTCGGGCACACTATCATGTTTTGGTTGAATTATTTAAATTATAAAGACTTTCGCTGATTTAGTTCATATATTCACGATTTGTTACATTTATTTTATAAAAACGTTAGAGGTGAATATTGAACCTGGCAGGTTCAAGTGTTATTTTTGTGTCGTTTAGGTTCTTCCGATGTTGTTCATGACATCGGATGCCGGTCACGTCTAGGGTGGATTTTGGGGCGTGACAAGTACCATCCCCAACTCCTGTGTCAGCCCCGCTCCGCTTTCCTCCTCGCCTGCATCGTCCACCTTCCTCCTTTTTCGACTGACAATCGCGGTGCCAAAACCCTTCGCCTACAATGGATGGAAAGGGGGATCAGGCTGGACCCAATCATCATCCTCCTTCCCTGAAACCTTAGCCCTCTAGCATAAGAAAGTGATCAGAGAAGAGAACATCAAGCTTCCCCCACCTTTATCCGCAAACTCCTTCCACTCCGTAATGACCTGCGCCCCCATATTTACAGGTATGTCGGCAAGAACACAAGCAATAACAAGGGCACGGGCATAGGTCACATCATGGGTGTTCGATGAAGGTGGACCCGATGACTGACAATGTGCAACCATCTCTTGGCTTCAGCAGTAAAACGATCACTGTATATCGCTCCCCTACCCTGAACCTAGGGAGTCTTCTCTATATCATCAGCCTGTACTAATTTAGAGGCCACCAAATAAGGTCCTTCTCCGCATAGGGCTCCTCCGGATGATCATCCAACCGGTAGACCCGATTGATAGCCCTTGACCCTACTTTTATCGGAGTGCCCCTCACTATGATCACCAGGCTGGGAGCATCCCAGTCAATAGAAGGCAACATGGCAAAGAACTCCCTTACCCATGACTCATTGCAATCACCCGGGTTTCGGACCAAACGAGTACACTTTGTCGCTACCAACCTGTTCCAGAAATTAGGAGCCCGCCTTTCCACATTTTTCATGTCAAATCCCCGCTCTAATAGTAGAGGAATGGACCTCTGGATCAAGTGTAGCCATTTGCTTTGGCGAGTGGGGAGTTTTTCATAAACGGGCACCTCCTCATTTTGGGGTACCGCTCCTTGGACTTGAGGTACTTGTTCTTGATTTTCAGCCATTGTGACTACAAAAGAATTAGAAGTGTGTTAATTCTCCTGTCTTATCAGTTGCATGTTATTCTAGCAAGAATCAACGTGAAAAACTCGGTAAAGAACTATCCTAGCAAGGAATTGCACAATCGCGTAATATGCGAGGGTGCCGGCGTAATCTGCGGACCGCCATCGTGCGGTACGCAATGGCGGACAACAGACCGCCATAGCAGTCTCCCTTAGAATCTTGATGACCCCCACAGCGACAACGCTGTAGCTGTCAGTCAGCCGCTGTATCGGCATCGTCTTCCCCAGCCGACCCCTCAAATTTTTAGATTTCAAACCCAATTTTATTTGGATCAAAAACTTGTTTTGAAGCACAGATCGGGCAGAAAATTAGTGTGCATAAAGTTTAAACCCCATTGGGGGTGCTATTCTAGCAATAAACTAGCCCAAAATTCGAGGAAACTCCAACATCTATTCCAAGAATTTTTCTTTACTATGTTCAAGTTTTGCGACTTAAATCTGTGCTATAATCACGCTGTGTTCGAGGGAAAGGCTATCTTAACGATTAACTAGTTTAGATTACTCCAAAAATTCGTCCTAGTGGTGTGTCATTGAAAATCCAAAAAACCCCAACCTTGTACTAACAAAAAATTCCAACCCCTAGGTTGTTATTTCTAAATGCAGATTTATTGTTAAACTAAGGAGCAAGGGGGAAGCGAATTTACCTTGAATTTTTGAATTTTCGAATCAGTAGATGGAGGTGGATTTTTCTTTGCCTTGTCTCTTCTTCTTCTTCTTCTTCTTCTTCTTCTTCTTCTTCTTCTTCTTCTTCTTCTTCTTATTATTATTATTATTATTATTATTATTATTATTATTATTCTTGTGGGCGAATGAGGAGGCTTGGTTAGTGTTAAATAGGGAGAGTAGGGTATTGGGAGAGGTTTAATTGAAATAGAAGTGAAGTGGGGGTAGGAGTTTTGAGGAATTTAGAGAGGTTTTTCGGATAAGTAGAAGTGAGAGGTGAATGATAAAAAGGGACTGCTGTCCCTTAATATTCTTCCAACGAAGGCCGCTATGGCAGCACCGTAGCCACTACAGCGGTGACGCCATAGCGGTCAAGGAGGCCGCTATGGTGGCTGTTTGGATTCCGCTTTGACCGCCACGGCAGCTTAATCTGGCGCTGTGGCGGTACCATCCTGGCGGTATTACAGCCGTTGGAGTGATTGACGAATCCCGTCCATGGAATTCTTAATGCATTCTGGGTATATTCGAGCCTTACATCTTATGGTGGACCTCTAGCAAATCGCTCCATGCCTTTGAATCCTTCTTGTCTTGATACCTGGTGAAGCTTAAGTAATCGGACCCATTCCGAATTTGCTTGGGTTAGAGGGGAAGCTATGAGTATAGGTGATGATCAGTGTTATGGGTGGGTACGTGACCCCGGAGGGTCGAGTTTAATTGGGTGATTTCCATGGAGTTACGACCGAGAGCACTGAGTCGCGAATGGTTCCTCGACTATGTTATTTGTCCAATTTCCTTCTGTTAAATTCAGGATACGCGAGTAAGAACGTACTATTAAGTCCTAGCAGCTAACTGCATTACCCGTCTGCGCCTGTACGCTCCCTTGCCATGCGAGGACGAATGGTTTTTCAATTGGTATCTGATGTAATGACCCGTTTCGTCGTTACTTTGAAATTCGAGAAAACTCGCAACTCGGACGCCTTAAAATGTTTTCGTTCAATTTTATTCTGCAAATCGCTAAGTTATTTAAAAATCGTTGTGCGCAGCGCGTGAGAATTTGAAATGTGGGCTACCAGGCCTAGTTGGGCCGCCACAGCGGCAGCAAAGGCGCTACAGCGGTGACACTATTAGCGGTAGAAAACCGACATTGCAGTTAGAGCCCTGGCTGTGGCGGCCACTCAGCCGCCCTAGCGGCACCGCTAAAGCGGTGAACATACCGCTGGGGCGGTCACGTATAGTGAAATACCTATTTAAGACTTCATTTCGGGATTTGACCTCATTTTTCCAAACCCTAAATAGTCCAGCCGTCTTTGGAGCAACTATTGAGCCTTTGGGAAAGGTAATACTTCTAATTTCATCCATTCATTTTTCACATTAGTGATCCTCATTTGAAACCCCTCATTTAGAAATCACAAAAAAAATGGGTATCTCAATTTCCTAGATTTAAAGAGATGATGGGCTAGTTGTTCTTAATATGGATTTCATTGTGTTATACTTTCTTGATCATCACCCTAGGATGATTACTAACTTAGTTTCTCATTTCCTTACTAGATTATTAATGGGTCTCTTTATGAATCTTGAAAATGGACCTCTAAAGGATAGAGCTAAAAATAGTAACTTTACCTAGCTAAATGGCTTATCATAGTTGACTTTATTCATGGAAAGAGGTTGACAAATCACCTAGTGAAGTTATGAATAAAATCTAGAGGTAGGCTAAGCTCCCAAATCTTCCTTATTAACCCGAAGTCTCTTATAAGAATTCTAGTGATGATTGTCATTCTTGGGTCTCATGTTTGTTAATCTCGTGCATTATGTGATGGTATGGTATGAGAAGTATCATCTCGGTTCAGATGCATGGCCTAGTTCAGTTCTAGCTTGGGAAGAAGGTTTTGACTTCAATAAGGTTATGATAGTATGCGTGGCATAGGTGAAATTAGGGATGACAATGATTTCACAATGGTTAAGTTTATTTATTAGTGTGAGAGGACGAGAGTGAGTTCGCTAGGGATTATCAGATTCGACGAGTATAGCGACTGCGTGTGGTAGATAAGAGGAGTTGAGAATAAGTACTAACATGACGATATTGTGAGGGAGCATGGAGGATTTGAATTCTTGAGGGGATTGGTATTAGTACTTGTTGTGTACATGGAATTGAGTCGTGATAAAGAGGATTTGGATAGAAAATTCTTGCGCACTAAGAAGGAACTAATTGGTATCTGGCATGCTTGTGAGAATGTATTTGTGACTGTTACGAGAGTGAGATTCTAGTAACCAAGAAACTGTTAGGAGTTATGTCCAATATCAAATTGGGGCTGAGAGCCTTTGTACTTGTTGTGTTGCTTCAGTGAGTTTTGTTATTTATCGGTGTTGTTATCCGGTTGTGTTGATGGTATAGTCGCTTGAATGGTTAGGTGTGTTTAGGTTCGACAATGAAGACGTTCTAATGTAGTGAATCAGAGATGAGGCTTAAACTTATTCGAGTAATATGGATCATTTTGAAATTCAAAATAAGGCATGAAATAAGGGAATCTTGGTAGAGGAAAGTGCGTCATTGTAGACCAAGTATGTGCTTCGTTGGATTTAGAGTTTAGTCGGTTTAGACTCCGATGCGTTGAAGGGTAACTCCAATGTGTTGAAGGGTAACTCCAATGTGTAAAGTGTGCGGTGTGATTCTATCCCCAAGGTTGGTTCGGTAGTGTGTAAGACTTGTGATTTGCGGTAATTGATTTAGCGGCTTCGAGAATTGGTTAGTATTAGTCGAGGTGGCGAATGGGTACGCCATGGGAGTACTCTAGTCTATTTGAATAGTGGTTCTCGTTCTCTAGTATGGAATGGATGAGCTTGTGATTGTTGTGTGATTTTGAGAAAGCAAGTTTACGAAATGGGTAAGTGATAAGAAGTTGTGACCAGTGGCTGAGTGAGAAGTGAGATTTCAGATAATCGATATGTTGTGTTTATAGGAAGTGGCTTGTGTGGTACCCCTTTGAATAGTTTCGCAGTACTTTGCAGTGAATGAGTAAGTGTGTGTTTAAGAGAAATGATTTGTAGAAATTCTTAGTATGTTGTGGCTATCAGTGTTTCTGAGATGGAATCATGTTGTGCTAAGTGTTTCATGTTATGAACAACATTGACGGAATGACTTCGGATATTATGGGTCCAAAATGATTATACTTGTTAGTGCAAGGAATTATGAGATTTTGATGCTTTTAGAAGTATTATGAGTTATTGAGATATTACAATGGAAATTTTGATAGTCAAAAGGTTAGTTTATGAGTACATATGTCCTTAGTGTCAAAAAATTTGCGTTGTACCAGGTATGCATATTGGGTAATGTTAAGGAATTTGAGGTTACATTCACAAAATTTAGTTATCCGGTACCTTGAGAACAATTTGGATAAGTTTTAGCTTTTAGAGCCGAGAGCGGTAACTTATGGTTTGCTACGTGCAGTAAGAGTGTGATGGGTTTCGAATCTTGGAATCAGTTGTGTGATTACTGATATAATCTGAAATGGTGCGTTCATTGTGGATCATTATGGTTTGAATGGAACAGGTTAAATTGAGGTTGTAACTCCAAGAGAACTTATGGGTTCCAAGTAAATCAGTTTATGGATGTGATAAGAAACACCTGATTTTTGAGGTTTGTTATTAGTAGTCCTTGTGGTATCTCACCAGAGTCAACCTTCGGTTAGTACAATGGGTTGTAATGATAATGGTTGTGCTTCGGAGAGATTCTAGGATTGCGATAAGGCTCCGTTCTGATCATTGGATGTTGACAGGTCTTGCTCTATGCGGTACTCGATGGTAAGTTCCTAGATAAGTGATTTGAAGAGCTAAGGAGACTTAAGACTGACCAAGTTGGCTACGAGAAAGATAAGTTCCAATGAAAGAGCTTAGAGTTTTCTAGAAAGTTTAGGATTCTCTTTTGGGGAAGAGTAAGTCATGGTTTCGGTTTGTATTGTGTAGTTCTAAGAAATTATGATTCAAGGAACGACTTGGAAAAAGGGGGAATCAAAAGGATTAGCTAGCTCGGAATATCTTACCAAATCAGAGTGTTTTATGATTTAGTTATGCCTAAAGGTTCGTGCCATTCTATTTATGTATATGAGATCCTTGTGTTTTAGAGGTATGGTAATTGGGTCTTTCGGCTGAGTGCGAGCGAGTTGCGGTTTGGGTTTGCTTCTTGTCGTAAGAGCTTCATGTTGGTTGGGATATGATTTCCTTGGTTACTGTAATCTTGTCCTACTCTCGTTCTTCGCTCGAGGACTAGCGATTATTTAATTGGTATCTGATATAACAACTCATTTTGTCGTTATCGTGATTATTCCATTTTTCCCTCGTTGACCAGTTCCTGAGTCTCATTAGAACTATTTGGACCCGAGGAGATAGTTGACATGACTTCTTAGGCATTGTTTGGGGCTTTATAATGTTTTCTAGAAAAAATTCGACTTTAAGCGAAAATCGTTTGACCGGCAGTTGACTTTTGGGCAAACGGACTTTTTTCGGAAGTCCATCGATTCTGAGAGGTCCGGATAACCATTTGTAATTTATTGGTAGGTTTGGTTCGGTTCCTGATACACTCGGTTGCGTTTTGAGACTTGGGTTGGAAAGTTAATTTTTAGGCCATCGAGGGTTTACTTGGTCAATGAAGCCACCGTTGTAAGTTTTGAGATCACGAGTGCGTTCGTAGAGCGTTTTTATGTATATACACGCATATTTAGTTTGTGTCCGGGAGGTTCCGAGATGGTTTTGAGGGTCAATTTCAATTTTGGAAGACACTAGAAAATTCTGGTGTCTGGTGACCGCTATACCGGTAGGGTGACCGCCATAGCGGTAGAGTGACTGCCATAGTGGCCGACGGGCCAGATTTTCAATTTAAAAACCCTTAGACATTTCCCATAACTTCTAAACTCATTGTAAGCACTCTTGGAGGCGACTTGAAGGTCTAGAGATCCATTTTCTTCCTAGGGTAAGTGTCCTAACCTTATATCTATCCATTATGATCTTCTAAACATGATTTCAACGTTGTGATTACTAGAATGAAAGAGGGTTTTTATGGGTTTCATGTGAAGAAGGGTTAAAAATGAATTGATTCTTAGATGATGTTTAATGATGAAATTATTGTTGTTCATGCTAGATAATGTCATATCTAGGCTTATTAATCATTAATCTTCCATTCTAGAGTTGAAATTCTTGAATCAAAGTTAGGGTTCTTAGACCCAAATTTGGGGGTTTTCATATTAATGATGATTTTGAGGATTAATTTAGTATTCCTATGATTAAAGTAATGAGTTTTGACTTTTTAGTATTAAATTTGGTATTTTGGTCATAAAATTTCTGTTTTGCCCTTAGGGCCCGTTTTTCCAAAATTAAGGGTTGGAATTTGACCCGAATAGAAAGTAGCCAATATGTGTATTATTATTCATGGTTTCTTACATAGAATTCGTATGTGATAGAGTTTGATTATTTGGAGACACTTCGAAAGACAAGGCAACGTGTGGATTTGTGGCATCTGTTCAGCTGCCAGGTAGGTTATGGCTTTCCTTCAGTAGACTCCGGTTAGTTTCCCATATTTTGTATTAGAAGGAACGGAGAATGCATGTGCAGGAAATCGGAGATTTTGGATGGAATCCTAGGATGGTATTGTTGTGTGACTTGTTTGTTCGGGCTTGTGGCCTGTAGATTCCTTAGGTTGTTTGATGTGTTTTTTCTTGAACATCGGTGGATTTGTGTGACTTGGGAGTAGCAGACGAAACTTGGTTTTGTGCCTAATGATGGAAATTTCGCGTAATATGTGATTACTTGTGTTATACCATTACTAGTGAATCTAATGGATAAATGGGAGGATAAAATTTACCAACGATTGTGACTTAATTTTAAATGAGTTGTGACAATGGATTTTGAGTGTAGGGTGAGATTTGTGTTCTAAGCTAATAGGCTGATTTAAGGAAGTGGTAATAATGTATATCGATTGATTGACCTATTGTGTGTTGGGACTAGCCACCCCGTTGTGTTGTGCTTGACGGTTCTATTGTGTTGGCTTGATGCCATGAGTTGTTTGATAAAGATTAGACCCTGGTGTTCATATTGATTTGGATATATTATTGGCATACCCATTGTGGTATTTGTGGTTCGGATATATTGTTGGCACACCCACTGTAGGTACGGTGACATAGATACATTGTTGGCATACCCACTGTTGGTAATGTGATATTGATATATTATTGGCATACCCACTGTTGGTATTGTGATATTGACACATTGTTGGCATACCCACTATTGGTATTGTGATATTGATACATTGTTGGCGTACCCCATTGTTGATACTTGTGATATTGAGCTTGATGTTAATGTTGATACACGCATTGCATGCATTCTCATCCATTCACGAAGCATGGCCGATACCCGGTGATGATCCGGTATCGTTGATTGAGTGAAACTGATATTTTAATAAAACTCTTTACTTCAGTGAATGTGAGATGGCCAATGATCAATTCCGGAATCGTTGATTATATGAAACTAATTGATACATTGTTGGCGCACCCCATTGTTAGCACTTGTGATATTGAGCTTGATTGTTAATGTTGATACACACATTGCACGCATTCTCATCCATTCATGATGCATGGCCGATACCGGTGATGGTCCGGTATCATTGTTTGAGTGAAACTGATTTTTTAATAAAACTCTTTACTTGAGTGAATGTGAGATGGCCGATGATCAATTTCGGAATCGTTGATTATATAAAACTGATTGATACATTGTTGGCGCACCCCATTGTTAGCACTTGTGATATTGAGCTTGATTGTTGATGGTGATACACGCATTGCACGTATTCTTATCCATTCATGATGCATGGCCGATACCCCGTGATGATTCGGTATTGTTGTTTGAGTGAAACTGATTTTTTGATAAAACTCTTTTACTTGAGTGATTGTGAGGTGGCCGATGTCCGATGATCTATTTCGACATCGTTGTTGCATGGCCGATTCCGATGATATCCCAGAATCGTTGTTAGTGCATGGACTCCGTGGGTCCCCCAGAGTAGTGTCTGTGAGACTCTCCCTGTGAGCAATTAGCCAGGGTCCCGTCTGTCTGTTGGGCAAAGATCCGAGACGGGTGGCACTTAGACTTCGCCAGTCACACTAGGTTGTGCTATCAAGACGTCGATATTTCCGTCCGGAGTACATGTGTACACCTCATTTGCATGGCATGGCATTGCATTCATACATCTTGCATTGCATTGCATTGATACATCTTGCATTGCATTGCATTATGGTTGGTTTGAGATGATTTGGTGTTTTGGTTTGAGATGATTTGGTGTTTACTTGTAATGATTAGATTCATATTGATTTATTCAGAGTTGGCACATTTGGGATTAGGTGTTTTACTTAGGCAATGACGTGTACTTGGATCTTGATTTATTGATTGAACTTGTTGAGGTGTCCCATAGACCGTCCGTAAGATTAGTTATATGTTTGGTCTCTATGTGATGGAGGATAACGGTGCCTTAAAGATGAGTTGACTACTAGACTGAAAAGATCGATATAATGGTATGTGAGTTCCGAGATCGTTGTGAGCATGACTGGTGAATTATTAGAGTGAAATTAATACTTAAGGGTATTGATATACAGTGTGTGGTAGATAGATGTATGACTTGATTGGGTTGTTATCATGTTTATCTGTGAATTCTTTTCCTGATATGTGTTACTAAGCATTGTCGGCCTATGATACTAACTCAGTGCGCGTGTTTTGTACTGATATTGCACTTGCTACACTCTTTTTGGGGGGGTGTGGATTGTTTCAGGTGATTGATTGTCACGACCCGACTAGGGGCCATGACGGGTACCCGGGGCTAACCACCGAGCACCACTTATACCCTTGCCCATCGTACTCATCAAG
>NW_026721657.1:0-7975 GCF_029784015.1 Lycium ferocissimum | reverse complement strand
ACTCATGTAATAATTGCAAGTTAAAAAAACTACAACTTCCAAATAAATGTTATCCAAGAATGAATAAAATATATGGCTCATTGAGCTTTCTTCTATTTACTTGTGTTCATATTTTTACTTATATTAAGTTAGGAATATACTTATAATATACATCTACTTAAATTAAAACTAGAAAGTTATATACTTAAAAAATAACTAAAATATACTAAGAATATACTTATAATATATAGTATACATATAACTTACATATATGTATATGTATATATATATATATACACACACACACACACACACACACACATATATATATATATATATATATATATATATACATACATATATATATATATATATATATATATATATATATATATATATATATATATATATATATATATATATATACATATATATATATATACATACATATATATACATATACATACATCTATGTACATATATATATATATATGTATGTATGTATGTATGTATATATATATATATATATATGTATGTATATATATATATATAGTTATATAACCTAAGTATATTGATATATATAAGTATATATTCTTACTATATTTTAGGTATATGTAGTATAATTACATAAAACTTAATACATATATATATATATATATATATATATATATACGAATTTATAAACTTAGAAAAAAATTAAGTTATAACTTAAGTTATAAGTATATATAGTATACTTAAACTTATATATATAAGTTATATAACCTAAGTATATTGATATATATAAGTATATTCTTACTATATTTTAGGTATATGTAGTATAACTTAAGCATATATATATATATATATATATATATATATATATATATATATATATATATATATATATATATATATATATGTATGTATGTATGTATGTATATATATATGTAAGTTATATAACCTAAGTATATTGATATATATATATATTCTTACTATATTTTAGTGTATATATAGTATAACTTAAGCATAAAACTTATTACATATATATATATATATAGACGTATATACGAATTTATAAACTTAGAAAAAAATTAAGCTATAAATAACTTAAGTTATAATATATAAGTTATATATATATAGTATACTTAAACATATATATAAGTTATATAACCTAAGTATATTGATATATATAAGTATATTCTTACTATATTTTAGGTATATGTAGTATAACTTAAGCATATAACTTAATATGTATCTATATATATATATATATATATATATATACGAATTTATAAACTTAGAAAAAAAATTAAGCTATAAATAACTTATTATAATATATAAGTTATAAGTATATATAGTATACTTAAACATATATATATATATATATATATATAAAGTTATATAATCTAAGTATATTGATATATATAAGTGTATTCTTACTATATTTTAGGTATATATAGTATAACTTAAGCATATAACTTAATATATATATATATATATATATATATATATATATACGTATATACGTGTTGCCGACTTGTCGTTAGTTACGTTATAGTCGAAAATATATAAACTTTACTTATAAACTTATATAACATACGTAAATATACCTACAATATACTAATAAATACTATAATATATACATATACTATACACAAAAAAAAAGAAGGGGGTTTTGGACGTGTTTGAACCGGACCGGTTCCGGTTTCGGGTTTTTAACCGGTAAACCGGAACCGGTGGCCGGTTCCGATTTTTTAACCGGAAACCGGCCGGTTCCGTAACCGGTTACCGGTCCGGTCCGGTTCAAACCGGTTGACGGGTTTAGATGGGTGAAAGTTGTATAGAAATGAAACCAATATTTCGAAACATCCCAAAATGTAAAGAGTACCATGAAGATAGAGGTTGACCAGATCTGAAGTATTATTTGGTCTACGAGCTGTAATTTGCACCGAATTATGAATAAATACACAAAAAATAATAATTAAAGAAATCTGAGTTGAGTAGAAAACACAAAATTTGTTGATCATGCTTCCTAGATGCTATACTTGCTTACTTGGAAATATTATTTGGTCCACGCACTGTAATTTGCAACTCTTTTTGCTAGCCATGGTTGCGTGAGTAGCAGGACTCTTTTCTGGTTCCACAAAATGATACATTACTATGAGAATACAAAAAAAAATATTGCTTTTCCTGCTAGACGGAGGAGGGTAATCCGGTTACGGTAGGTTCTATAGAAGAAGATTGTAAGAGAATTAGTATTCCAAAGAGCGTTTAACTTGAGAAATTCTGATAAAAGTTATCAACCAGTTGAAGCTGCCTTATTTGTTGCAAATTACAGAGTCTTAAAAGTGTTATTTAAGATCTTTGTAATTATTACCTTTTTTCTTGAACTTATTTCTTCATGAGACCTGTAAAAGCGTGATTGTTTCACTAGTCCCGACTTTCTTATTCTACGCTAAAGTGATATTTTGTGTGGACTATTTCGTTTCAACCCTCGTCAAGCAATACCATGTATTGAATATTAAAAAACATTTCAAATATCTGCTTTTCTGTATTGAATATAAAAATATTTCAAATATCTGACCTTTCTTTTCTATGTTTCAGGCCCTCGATACCTTCAACACTGCCATTGTCTCCCCTATATACTATGTTACGTTCACCACA
Organism: Lycium ferocissimum; assembly: GCF_029784015.1. NCBI lineage: Eukaryota > Viridiplantae > Streptophyta > Magnoliopsida > Solanales > Solanaceae > Lycium > Lycium ferocissimum. Next base: position 5,353 of record NW_026721657.1, on the reverse strand, counting down.
CTTACAATTGCAGCCCGTGTAATCATGTTTAAGGTATAGTGCCTATAATTGTTCTTCTAGCAGTTCTTTTATGAGGTTTCACAACAAGAACGATAAATTTAATTCTCTTGGAAACTATCCTAAAGCTCACACCTTAGAATACCATGTCTCTTTACATGATTAGTATCACTACAAACAAAAACTGAAATAAGCTACGAACTTTGTCTCTAAATTGCTCGGAGCTAACGGAATGTTTTAAAAATTCATCACTAATCCGTCGCTAAATAGGATTAGCGACGGATTTTGCTGTTTAGCTACATAATTTGTCCTTCACTAATCCTTTTTTTTTTAGCAGTGTATTAGATTCGTCCAATAACATTACTCTGAAATGCCCACGAATTAAAAACATTTATGTTGCTACAGACATCAAATATTGAACTTGTTGCAATATTGGGTGGCTGGGAAGCCATTGTTATTTGTCCAGAACTTTGATGATACAATTATTTGATCTCTGTATGCTGAATTATTTGCAGGACTGGGACGACCAGAATGTGGGGAGCATTATATCAGGAATATGTGGCTTTATCATTGTTCTATCTGGAACAGTGTTATTACATACTTCCAAAGAGATGGAAAGAAGTTCATCTTTTAAAGGTGCTTACTCATTCTAGTATTCGATGTTCTTTCTTATTACAGTCAAATCTCTCTATAATAGCATCGTGTATCTAGTTATTTTTTGACTGCTATAGCGAAATGCTGTTATAGAGAACATATAATATAACATGACATGAAAAAAAATTTCCAAAGAAAACTCGGCCATTATAGTGAAATGTTGTTATAGAGGATGACTATTTAGGAGAGGTCTGATTGTATTAAATTTCACCAATGCATTGCATAAAAATGCAGGTAAGTACACGCCTTTATCCCCTACATTATCAACCCGACTATGTAGTACAAACAGGGTAGTACTGAAGCATGAAGAGGAAGTTGAACCATGTTCTGAGGAAGTCGGTGCAAGAAGATTAGAGCTCCACGCGTAACATGAGTTCCTTAGGATCGGTAGTGAAATCAACCTTCGCAGTTAAAAATGGCTACTTGTAAGTGATTTATCCATCATTCTTTGCTATGGAAACTGTTCATTTTCTGGTATGTCTGATAATTTTGCAGCAAGGTCAGGATTTCAAAGGCCTTTGAAGAAGTTCATGGAAAATCGACTAATGGCATCTTTTTTTATGGACCGCTCCAAAAAAATAATAGCCAAAGAAATGTATAGGTTTTGTGTATTAAGTACAAATATACACATAATATATATATATATATATATATATTATATACATTTAATATACATAATATGTGTATGTTTTGTATATTTTGGCTAGCGACCGTAATTAATTTCGTTGACGGGAGAAATTGAAAAAAGCCCAATTGCAAATATGTAAAATAGCAACACAAGAAGCAGAGTTACGATTAGATTTGCACTTATTTGAAGTGACATGATCTTTTTGCAGCAGAAGAAATTGCAAGGTTTTCCCTTCAAATGAGTTGGTCTTTCATTTTGGGGCAAAGACATAAATTACCATCCGGTGAAACTATTGACGACCGGATGGCCCAAGAAGTATAACAATAACATACTCAGTTGATACGCTCAAATTACATCTATTAGTGGCGTAAAGCGGACGTTGTCAAATATAGTAACCCAAACAAGGTTGGGGTCGAATCCCCATGAAATATGTATAGAAAAGGTTACTAATTGTATGTGATAATTTGTCTTTAAAGTCTTTAATTCTATTCCGAATAGTTTGGACTAATTGTTTTGTAATATAAACTAGCACTATGACTTGAATTGTAATTAACGCGAGAGAGACTAAGGATGTGTTCCCCGTTTTGATTAGATATTATGCTTCAGGTTTCAATGTGATATACTTCTAATGGTTGTTCTAAGGATTTGCACTTGATCTCTTAAAGACTTCCTAATGTTTCCTAACAGTTGTTAGGTCGTATTTCCTCTTTATGATTTTCCCAAATATAAAAGAGTTGATATCGAAGAATGATCAATACTGCCAATTAGACGTGTTCTTATCCCTAAGTTAGTCTATTAAACGAGGGTTAATGCCCTGAGTTATTACTATTCAATCTTACCAATTCTAACCCACTTTCCCAAGAAAAGTTAAAATAATGGCTTAGGCTAATGCTTGCAATCATTACCCAACACTAAAACACAAAGATTGAATAAACACCAACAACCATTATGCATATATCAATAGTAGAAACCCATGCACATAATACCCATCATAGGGTCCACAACCTTAGTATTAGAATTAGCTACTCATACTTTTCAACAAAGAAAGCTTAAAAGAAGACATAATGTAACTTACAATGGGAATAAATGTGAACTAAGGATGAAGTTTTGGCCTTTAATGCTCCAACAACTTCACAACAATTCAATGCTACGAGTTAATGCTCTCTAATGAGTGATAGATTTCTGGAAAACCTACAAGAAATTATTTATAGGACCCAAAAAACGCGTCACAGTCCTGGACAAAAATACCCTTCGCGGCAGCGTTACGGACCGTAACACGTGTTATGGTCCATCCTTTGTTCCGTCCTTTGTTAGCTCAATATTAGGTCACCCGTTACGCTTTCGACGGGACCGTAACATAGGTTACGGTCTGTATCACCCGGCCGGATCTCAGCCTCAAGTCTTCAGTGGATATCTTCTTGCCATGCATTACGCTCCACGTTATGACCCGTAACGATGCGTTACGGACCGTCCTTCTGAGTTGTAACGTTAGACATCCATAAGCATTTTACTGGAATTTCCTCTCATGTTTCGGATCCACGTTACGGTCCGTAACACATGTTACAAACCGTCCTTTAGCTCCAAAGTTGTCCGTTTTCAGCGATTTCTTCATTTTCGTTCCTTAGTCAACCAACCCTACAAAACATCAAAATAACATAAGAAACGATATAAAAACACTAAAAAACAAGTAAAACTCCTAGTAAAAAGACATCAAATGTGCCGTAATTTCACGGCACATCAAGACCCCCAACTTAAGTCTTTGCTTGTCCTCAAGCAACTAAAACAAGACTCAATACTAACACACAACATCTAGCAAAACAAGAATGCCTACGGTGGTTTTGGCACGTACTTCTAGCACATATTACTCAATCCAAAAAAATATTGGGCTCTTATCAACATCCTAATTATGACACAAGACGCACATTTCAGAACTATTACAATTCACTATGCAGCCTCAATTAATGACATAATCATAATATGGGAACCTCTATGCACATGAATCTCAATTTCTGGAAAGTCAGTCAATTTCACAATCTACAACCCTTACGCCCTCACATAGACCAAAGAATGTCCCAACACACATATTTACAAGATAACTGGGACAAGAGACTAAAGATAATAGAAAGACACTCACGCTTACAAAGAAATTTGCATACCATACTTGCACATACCATGGGCTTGCCCTTATTTTCAATGCCTTCAACTTGAATAGTTCGATTGTGATCACACTAGGACTTTCGTGGCTTGTAATGTAGGCTTAGGGACGGTAGGATAAATAGTTGGATAATGGTGACTCACCCTCCTTGACACTACACTTGACTTCATTCACCTTTCTTTCTTTTATTGTTGACCCTACAGTTTCGGCGTGGATTTATTTACAACTTATTAACTCTTTTTGAGAAACATTTTCAGATTTATTTTTATATCACTATTCTAACCACATTGAATCATGCACTGCATTACTCACGACCACCCCCAACTTAGGCTTTTGGCCTCGTTCTCCGCATCTTTCACTCATCAACCCCCAACTTAGGCTTTTAGCGTCTTTTATCATTCTTAGTGTCAAGGAGGGACTTGGGGCCAAATGGGATTATTCAAAGAAGGGATAGAGGTTAGTTAACGGCTAATCAAAGAAAAAGTCTATAGGCTCGAAATAGGAGACTAGGGATCATTTTCTGTACAGGTTGGCCTCATTTAAGATAAACAGGCTTTGGAGTCAATACAAAGAAAGCCTAAGATCACTTCACAACCAAACTTTCCTTAGAATTCAAGCATGACCAACCGGGCAAGTTCTAGATTACAAGCACCATAAACAAATGGATACTAAGAACTCACAACACAATGGCATAAGGATTGTTTCACTACTCTGACTTGACTTCCGTTTGAAAATTACACATACATGGTTACCTTATATTTGCAATGTCATTAAAAGAACCATACATGTCAATATAAACAACGCATTCTTAGTTTATGTCGCAAAATTGTAAAACACTTTTATACATGCTATAAGTCAAAAACCGCCACCACTTAAGTCATCCTTACTTTAATTTAACTAAACAACCTAAACATGCCAGGTTCAACATAAATAAAACCCCTCGGGAAAAGAACACATGGCAAAGAACAGCCGAGGAGGGTCCTAAACACAATTGTTTAATACTAATACAACGAAAACCAAAAACAGTATTCAAACCAAAACAATACCCTACACCCCCAACTTAGAAACATGCATTGTCCCCAATGCATCTATATAATGAAAAACAAAATGTAGGGCCTCCCTGAAGCGCACTAGGCGCTGTGATCTGCTGCATCATCATGAGGCTGGATAACCTCTGAAGTAGGTGCAATGGTGGTGCGCTCAGTAGTGGTTGTTGTATCAGGCTCGACATCAATAGCACCGGTAGCAGTCCCTGGCCCAGTCTGTGGAGCAGAAGTAGTGTGAGCCGGCTGAATGGGATGGGCTGAGTTAGAAGTCGCTCCGGTGGTATCAAAACTCAACCGGGACTCATGTATGATCTTCTGCAGTGTTCGCCGATCATCCTGCTCATTTTGAAGTCGCAAGGCATCAAATGGATCAGTAGTCTTGAGAATGTTATTAAGGTTTGCATTCTCATTCTCGACTTTCTTGCGCTTCCCCAGAGCTGGGGGTTGGGTATCCTCCACCAACTCTGCCTGATGCTCCCCATCGATCTCTTCCTCAACGTCATCATCTGTTAGTAAACTCTCAACCAGCTGATATAAGCTCTGTACCAACTCTAGCTACACTTGCGGAATCTGGTCAGTCACAACCGCAACTTCCTGCGCCTTCAATTTTTGCATATCCTCTTTTAGTGTCCGTAACTCACCCTGAACTGTTCCCAACTCCACAATGGGGTGTCTCTTACTCAGCTCTGTCATTCTACCCTCAGTACCATCAATCTTGGAGTGGATCAGTAGATGGTCAGCAATAATCTTCTCTTCGATCGGCTTTAAGGCTGCATCAATACCCTTTTTGGTATATAATTTTAGCTCTGTCATAATCTTCTTTACTTGCCTCTCTGTCCTATATACTTGCAGGACCACCGCCCCGAAATTATC
>NW_026721656.1:0-7944 GCF_029784015.1 Lycium ferocissimum | reverse complement strand
TTGATTCATGATTTATCAACTTCCAAATATTCACTTTTAATCCCAAATTTTCCTTAATATTCCATGCCAACAAAATCATAAGTAACTTATGTCCTAAAACAAAATCGTGGTTAAAAGTCTCGACTTCGTATCCCGGAATAGTCTTGCCCGTAACTTATCGTAGTTAACTCGGATTGTCCCAATGTACGAAATACGGGATATAACAATACATATATGCATATAGGGTATGATGATGATTATGAAGTAAGCTAGCATGCATTATTTCTTTTATAATTGACAGTCAGTTACAGATTGCTCCTCATTTGATGCTTCCTTATTTCATTGACATATTATTATTGTTTATGCCTTACATACTCAGTACAATGTTCGTACAGACGTCTATTTTCGTTGGACGTTGTGTTCATGCCCACAGGTAGACAGGGAGATGATCCAGACTTGTAGGAGCTATTAGCTGACTTGAGAGCACTCCATTGTCCCGAAGGTTCCATTAATCATTTTTTTGGTGTATATATATATATATATATATATATATATATATATATTTTGGGCACGACGGGGTCCTGTCCCGTCCCTATGTCTAGCACTCTAGTAGAGGCTCGTAGATGCATAGTTGTGGGTAATACAGTCTCACAGTTTCTCATTGTATGTATATATATATATTGTTTTGATAGCCGAAGGGATTATATATATAAAGTTAAATATGTTTCAAATGAAAATAGTTTTCTTTTTATGATTATGAGCATAAGATATATAAAGGAATGCAGGATGAGTAATAGAATGAGTGGTGCTCGGAGGTCAGCCCCGGGTACCCGTCATGGCCCTAATCGGGTCGTGACAGTGTGTTACTGATGTTGTAGGATTACGTCACCAGATTTTAGCAGAAGCTCATTGTTATTCTGTTCTTCCGAGAGCGACAAAAAATGTACCATGATCTTAAATCCATATATTGGTGGGACGGAATGAAGAAAAGCATAGCAGAGTTTGTAGCTTAATGTCCTAATTGTCAGCAGGTAAAGATTGAACATCAGAAGCCTGGGGGATTGTAGCAAGAAATGGAAATTTCGACTTGGAAATGGGAAGTGATTAATATGGATTTCATTACAGGCTTGCCTCGTTCTTAGCAGAAGCATGATTCTATATGGGTAATTATGGATAGACTTACGAAGTCAGCTCATTTTCTACCAGTCAAAACTACATACGTAGATGAGGATTATGCAATGTCACGACCCAACCGGAGGGCCGCGACGAGCACCCGGTGCTATCCCACCCGGGCACCCCTTAACATACTTTCACATCATATTTAGGTGAGCCACATACTAAATCATGCTTTTCATTCATCATCATTCTAGCCTCAACGGGCAACACACATCTATATCATCATTAACACTATGCCCATATAAATCTACATAAGCCGACAAGGATATCAAAATAATATCCCAAAATATAGGCCGACAAGGCCGAACATATCTAACCATATACACATGTCTGCGAGCCTTTAAGAAGGGTACGTCATATCATAACATATGGGCGGGACAGGACCCCGCCGTGCCTATGAATATATACACAAAAGAATCTATACCAAAAGGCAGTGACTCCGAATGAAATGGAGATCCACTATGTAGTCCCCGAGAAAATACGGTTATGGATCAAGTTCTGTCTCCCCGGCCACTGCGGGCATGACGCAGCGTCCACAAACAAAAGGACGTCAGTACGAAGAATGTACCGAGTATGTAAAGCATGATCAATATCAATATGAAAGCATCATAGACAACATATGAAATAACATAAGATGGGAGATAATAGCATCATCGTCATAGCACTTACTTGCCTCTCATAGGGACGTTCCTTTTCTATTGCGCATTCGTGTACATACAGCCATATCCGTACTCACTTACCTTTCGTATCCATTTTCGTATTCGTGTTCATATTCCCTTTCATACTCATGTTCGTATCATATACATTGCATATTCGTACTCATATTGATGTCATATACATAGCATATTCGTACTCATATTGATGTCATATACATAGCTTTTATATAGCATACCCGACCATGAAGGTTCGGTGCTTCACATAGCTGGCCCTACCAAGGCTCAGTGTCATACCTGGCCCTACCAAGGCTCAGGGTTGTTCATACCCAACTGCAGTGGTGCGCGCGCATCATATATATATATATATACATATATATATACATATTCATTATGTTCTACCCGGCCATATAGGCTCGGGGTTCACAATAGCCACTCATGGGCACACATACATATAAGCTCATATTTATCCTTAATCTTTTTACTATCGTCATTCATTACATTCTATCCTTAGAGTATTACTCGACGTATAAGGGTCTTAGTACACTCGTATCAATTGAGCATCATAAACCTAATAGCTTCTAGAGATAGGATCATTGGAGAGTATCATGAACTCGTAGAAGGATAAAGATTTGGCCAAAGAACCATGCCTTATGAAAGAAGGGTTAGCCTTACATACCTTTCCATGCAACTATTCTATCACTTGTACGTTCTTCTTCAAGGCTCACGTTCTACCTTCATTGAAGTTATACTAATCATTAGAGAATGGATAGCTTAGAATTCATGACTAATTCTAGAGAAAATCGGACAGCATCTCCTTTATTTATATGACTTCCTCCACATCATATATCAACTCCCAAACATCAATAATAACATTCACAATATCATCACAATAGTCTTTATTCAACTACGCTATCCTTACTTCACAATTCACTTCAATTCATCCATATTCATAATCATACCTCGACAATACGTTCATTCACATACAATGTCGATTCCATGTCCTCAACATCATTTATAACATGATCATATTCATAACATATCAAGATTCATAACTCATTCCAAACATCTATTCAAAAGTGGCACTATTGCACATTCGTGACCCATTTCTTATATTCTTTTGCAATCCAAGTGTTTCAACTTCCAAATACTTTAAACAACATGGAAATATCATAAAACTTACCTTAGAAGGTGTAGGAATGAACCTCGGGTTCAAATACCTCACTTGAGCAAAATTCTAGTTTTTCCTTCACTTGGATTCTTGCTTTGGATGAACTTTAATGGGTTTCTTATACTTGATTCACTTGGTTTGATGAAGTTGAACACTAATTCTCTTGAAAACTTGTGGGAGAAATATGGAGAGATGTTTTAGAGAGAAGGGGAGTGAAAAGGAAATGAAATGAATTAAAACTTGGATCCCTTATTAAATACACAAATCTGTCCCGACCAGAACATACGTACCAACATACGGTCCGTATAATTTTCACTGGCCGTATGTCTGGACCGTATGTTTGGTCCTGTGAGGCATGCCATTCTGGGCTGAACATATGGCTGGACATACGGTACATATATTTTATACGGCCAGTATGTCTGGCTGTATAATGTCTAGTGGTTCCGATCTTATTCTCGTCGACTCGTTTGATCTCCAATCCTTATGAAACCTTCTTGGCACTTGTCTAACACCTCAATACCAATCTAAGGGACGTTATAACTCTTCTCCAAAATATCTTTAAGTCACCATTAACTCGTTACTCATAAATTCCTCCAGTACTTATCGTATACATTACCTTCTCTTGGCCACTTTCTCGTCTAACATCGAAAGTCTTTCAAATCTTATTTTGGAATCATCAAATGTTATTTCTTACTTATCAAAACATCATATAATTCATGCTCTTCATTATCTTATTCACGGTGCACTAACGGAAAACTTTTCGAGGTGTAACATTCTTCCCCCCTTAAAAACATTCGTCCTCGAATGTTAAGCACTCGGGGATTCTACGAAAATTTTGCCAGAGTTTCCCCTATAACATGGCACTACCATTCTGTCACAGTAACCCATAATATCAATGCCTCACAGGGCCACAACATAATAGCAATATAAATTGGCCACACACGACCCAAATGCATAAAAGGAAAACATACATACCTTATGATCTAGACGTTTCATCTTGGCCCTCTTCCGAAGGCTGAAATAAGTGGGGATATTTGGATTTCATGATTCTTCCGCTTCCCATGTCATTTCCTCTCGATTGTTATTTCTCCACAAAACTTTAACTGAGGCCACTTCTTTATTTCTAAGCCTTCGTACTTGCCTATCTAATATGGAATGGGTATTTCATCATAGGTTAACTTTTTTGTCACTTGAACATCATTTACTGGGACGATCCTAGTAGGATCTCCAATACATTTACTGTTATATCCCGTATTTCGTACATTGGAACAATCCGGTTTATCTATGGTAAGTTAGAGACAAAACCATTTCGGGATACAAAGTCGAGACTTTTGACCTTCGATTTTATTTTGAGACATAAGTTGTTCATGAATTTGTTGGTATGAAACAATTAGGAAAATTTGGGACCAAAATTGAAATTAATGGAACTTGCAAATCATGCATTTGGCCGTGTAGATGTTGGAGTTGGCCCACCCATTTTGTGTTCAATTTTCATTGCTCCAACACATGGTGTGGGCTAAGGACACTTGTGCACTTCATAAGCTAGCATAAAAGATGACTTCTAAGTCATCTAATTCATTCCAACACTTAGAAAAAATTTGAAGATTGAGGAACCACCTAGAGAGGCTCTCGGCCAAGCAAGGGGAAAAACCAACTTTCATTCAAGTCCTTCTAAAATTATTTTGTTGATTCAAACCCACTATTTTGAGGTCCCTAAGTAGCGTGAAAGCGTTGTTGGAGCGATCAACCCGCTAGTTTTCATTATCGCAAACCCTAGCCTATTGTGAGGTTGAAGGAAGAAAGGTAAGATTTGATTATGTTTTATGTGTTATAAAGGTTGTATGTATATTTTAGTATGCTAAAATGAAGTAAATTCATGAAATATAGTGAGTTGGAATTGAGGCCATGTGTGTGAGGGTTGGGCGTGTGAAGTGTGTGTGTGTTGTGTTATGTTGGAGTGATGAATTAAGGTCTAGTTAGTATGTTATAATCATTGTAGGGTGAAGAATGAATGAGAATCATCAATATGTATATATGTTGTGTTGGCCGAAAATGGGTCATGGTATATGACAAAGAACGCATTAATGTCGCTTAGTGTTTTAGTGGTTGTCGTAACGAATTCTATGTTGGAAATGAGTTTTTAATGATTCAAGATTGATGTTGTAAATGTGTGGGCTGAATTGAAGGTTATTGTGCATTTAATGTAATTTGTATATTGATGAGAATAGCATTGTTAGAATGTGAATTGTTGATACAAATCATGATTCGGAAGTTAGAAATGGGTTGTAGTGGTGTCTCGGGTTTGGGACAATTTTTGAGCAAATTGGAGCCTTGTTGGATTGTTGGAAATATTGTATATATTGTTTGAAATGTCCTTAAATGATGTTAGTATGGATTCGGATTGGTAATTGAATGTATAAGCGTTGATGTTGGCTTGAACGTAAGTCGTTGAATCGAATATGTTGAAAGTTGTTGAATGATGTAAAGGCAAGTTAATAATGTTATATTGCCTTTCGGATTGATTATTAATGTTTCTAGGTTGGTTGTTGTTGTTGTTGTTGTTGATTTTGGCAGGGTTAAATTCTCGGGGTGGCCTATTTACAGGGAAAATGCTGCCTAAATTTCTGTAGAATTAAGGGCTAAATTGGAATTAAATGCCCAAAATGCCTATAGCTAATGTTTGGCATATTATGACTTGCTTGTAGACCTTGGAGAGCCCGAGGCGTAGGATGGCTTTAGCTTGAATTTGGATTAACGTTGAGTGCGTACGAGGTACGTAAAGCGCAACCCTTCTTTCTTTTGGCATGCCTTAGCCGTAAATAGGCTATGATACGAGTCTCGAGGGAATTCTACTCCCGCGATCCGACCATGTCTGCGATTATTATTTGTTTCTTGATCTTCGTATGCATGATATGATGAAATATTGTCTCCTATGTCTTTTGTATGACTACGTTCCAAAGTTGCATAAAAGTTTGTTTTAAAAGAGTTTTGTTCCTAAATAATTCCGAAAACTACGAAAGTTCGTAACTTTTACAGACAGAACCGGATCGCCTTGATATGCTCAAAAATGATTCCATGATGTATGATGATTATGTTTTCCATAGGCGGGCCCAACTTGAGTCGACACCTTTCCGAGGCGGGCCCAACTTGAGTCGACACCTTTCCGTGGGCCCCGCGACTTTTCTTATGTACTTATGACTATTTTCGAAAGGATATGATATGACGATTATTCCGATTCAAGTACGATCAGTTTACTTGTTTTTTTTAGTTTGTAATGACGATTTGATAATATATGATAACTATGATTTCCGTAGGCGGGCCCGGATTGGGTTGACGCTCGTCCGTGGGTCCCGCGATCTCCTCCAGTAAATTCTAATGGCTTTTGAAAGAATTCAGTATGACTATTTTTCCGACCCCGAGTATGATTACGTATTTATCCGTTAAGTCTGAAATGAGGATTTTATGCATGTGATTTGGATACGTGGTTATTATTTCTGAAGTTCGGTTTGATATATTCCGAATGACAATCGGAGGAAATTTGATTTGACTATTATCTTGGTTTTGAAATAAGGGTTCACTTTGACAATTCTGTTGAGTTTGTAATAATGAATTGTATGCATATGTGTTAGAACCCGTATTTTTGTACATTGGAACAATCCGGACTAATTATGATAAGTTAAGGACAAAACTGTTCCGGGATGCAAGGTCGGGATTTTTGACCTTCGATTTTATTTTGAGATATAAGTTGTGCATGAATTTGTTGGTATGGAATAATTAGGAGAATTTGGGACCAAAAGTGATAAAATTGGAAATTGGAAAAGTCATCCAATTCCATGATCTAGCCGTGTAAGTGGGGTGAATGGCCCACACAAATTGTGTTCAATTTTAATTGGAACAACACATTAATGTGGGCCAAGGAAGTTGTACACTTCATATATTAGTTAAAAGATGACCACAAGTCTTCATGTGCATTTCCACACTTAGAAAAAAAATAAGGAAACAAGAGTTGAAGAGCTAGAAGCTCTCGGCCAAAGGGGCTGAAAATCACCTTCCATTTCTTGTCCTTCTAAAATTATTCCATTGATGTAAACCCACTATATTGAGGTCCCTAAGTAGCGTGGAGGTGTCGTTGGAGCGATCAACCCATTATTTTTCATCTTTGGAAACCCTAGGCTATTGGGAGATTGAAGAGAAAAGGTAAGATTTGATTATGTTTTGTATGTTATAAAGGTTGTATGCTTGTTGTAGTATGTTATAATGGAGGAAAATCATGAAATATGAAAAGTTGGAAGTGAGTTGTGTGTGTGGTGCTTGAGCCGTGTAGAGTGGGTGTTTGTGGTGTTGTGTTGAAATTATGAATTAATGCCTAGTTAGTTTATTATGATCATTGTAAGGTGAAGAACGATTGAGAATCATACATATATGTATATGTGTAGTGTTGATCGAAATGGGTCACATTATATGACAATGAACGAATGAATGTCGCTTAATGTTTTAGTCGTCGTCGTTATGAATTCTATGTTGGAAATGAATGTTTAATGGCTCAAATTGAGGTTGTGATTGTTGCGGACTGATTTGGAGATTTTTGTACATTTAATGTAATTTGTATATTGATGATAATAGCATTGTTAGAATGTGAATTGTGGATACAAATCATGATTTGAAAATGAGAAATGGTTTAAGTGAGGCTCTCGGGTTTGGGGCTGAATTCGGCCAAATTGGAGAAAAATTTGGATTGTTGGAAATGTTGTATGAATTGCTTAGAATGTCTTTAAATGTGTCACGACCCGAACTACGGGCCGCGACTGGTACCCGAGGATGACCACCGAGCACCACTCATTCTACTGCTTATCCTGCCTTTATTCATATTCCTTATCAATTTGTAAACATAGAAAACGTTTTTCATTTAAAACATATTTACTTATATAACATAGGCCCTTTTGGCTATCAAAATATTAATATACA
>NW_026721655.1:0-8198 GCF_029784015.1 Lycium ferocissimum | reverse complement strand
AGCTTCCCGACTTTAAACCCCTCGATTTTCAAATGAAAAAAACGCGAGGTTAAAGGTTTCCCCTTTTTTGCCCTTTTGGAGTCCTAGGCAAAAAGGTTTTTAAAGCCTCCGGGACCTACTCCGGGAATCCGAGCTTAGTTTTGGGGCCCTTTTTTCATTCAATAGAATTGAATTAGATACTTTATGTTTTGTTGGAAAAATAGCTTAAACATTTATAACTCTCACAAAATGGAACCGAATTACTCGAGATTTTTACAAAGGTGGCTACAAAAGCCCAATGTTCGTGATTTTACGCACGCCACCTCGACTTGACCCGAGGTGGGCCCCCCCTAATTTCCGAGATATTTCCATGTTGACTTAATTGACTTATTTTGAGAGTTATGCAAGAACGACTTTTGACTAACTTCCGATTATTAAAAAGTGATCATTTTGATTATTCCAGTGAGTTCTTATGATATTTTTCCATGTAACGATCCCAAAGTTTTGTTCTTGACATAATTCGTGCCGCAACTCCGAAAGGTATGATTTATGGCTATTGTCCGGGATTTCCTTTAAATGATCTATCGTCCGGATTGTTCTTTCGAGTCTTGGCAAACATCATATGTTTTACATTGCATATGGTTTCTCACTACTCGCTCGTGCGAGTCGCGTTATTTCTTTTTCATCGCGTCCCGGCCATGGCATGTATTCGTGCAATTCCACCGTGACATTCACCGCGTCCCTCACGCAGGGCCGGGCATGTTATATATATATGTGTACATATGACGGGGAGGTGGCCAGGATGGCATATGATGATTCCTTTCACCGCGTCCCTCACTAGAGGGCCGGGGCACGTTACATGTATATACATGATGATTTTACTTACCGCATCCCTCATTGTATGCACGTTATGTATGCATATGTTCATGATGATTTCTTTAATTATGATACTTAGTCCATTAATTTTTGAAAAGCATGATTTACGTTGTTGGTAAGTTTTAAGGAGATCCAAATACGTACTACTTTTCTGTCTCTTTATTTTCGTATGATTGCGTAGTTATGTTATACATACTCGCACTATTTCGTACCGACCCCTTTCTTCGAGGGGCCGCGTTTCATGCCGCGCAAGTACAGATACACGTTCGCAGTGAGCCGCCGCCTTAGGATCCCTATTCAAACCATCCCGAAGAGCTCCCTTGTCCGGAGCCCGCATTTTCGGTACCGTTTGTTACATTTGTGTATATTTGTTCGTGGGCACGGCGTGGCCCCGTCCCGTCATATGATTCGTTATTACTGTTAGAGGCGTCGTAGACATAAACGTGGGTTGTGGGTAGCAATCTGTTTTATTATGTTTGCGTTCGTATATTCTCGTCCGTATATATATATATATGTATGTATATGTGTACGCGGAGTCGCACTTTTTCCCCGTATGTATACGTTTCTATTTGACTTGCCATGATCCGAGTATGAATGTTAGGCGGGTACGAGCGCCTGCATCGCACTAGTCACGGCCTACGGGGCTGGGTCGTGACATATCACCTCCAGCAAGTGCACTCACAAACCTTTGAAAACCGCCTCCGGTCAGGTTTTTCACCGGAAATAGTCAAAGGGATTCCCGCATAAAGGGATATTTCCTTTTCAGGTCATCGAGTCGAACTACAATTGGCCTGATTCCCAAAGCCCGGATACGTAGGCTACTCAAAATTTGAGGCTCGGCTATATTCCTATAATTATCTCGAGGCACTTCGAGGTGGTTTAAAGAAAACTCTTATTTTTCATAGTCCTCATAGAGTCAGAACTACAAAAGGAGAAATCAAGGTCCGGCCATACTTTCAAAATTTTGAGCAAAAGAAGGCTGTAATTTCTTGTATTCGGTGAATATTAGGTTTGTCAAATTCGCAGTTCAAGGGTGGCCTTGCTGTCCTTGAACTCCAAAGGGGAAATTGTTGACACCTAATTTTCACCTCATAAAAAGCATATTTTAATTTTCAAATTTCCCGAGTCGAAGACGGAGTAAGGATGCCCTTTAAAAATTTAAAAATCCCGAGAAAATTGCAAATTGACGTTTAATTATTATTTTGATAAAAAATGACAATTACAAGTTATTTACTTTCACAGACATTATTTGAAAAGAAATACATATCCTGCTCCATCTAAGTCAGGAAAATTGTTGATTAAAGACGACGTATAAATTACCGCTCATTCTTACCGCATTTGTTTCCATTTTAAATATTGCTCAAAAGTATATCAATATTGGGCTCATTTTGAAGCTCGTATTTTAAAACAAAGTATTATAATTTTTATTCTTTTGCAAAATATTATCTTACAAAGGCATTTTATGTTAATTAATACCATATCTTAAAAAAATTTATATATGGTATATTTTTTTAAAAAAAATAAACGGGGGGGGGGGGGGGGGGGGAGGTAAAACAATATGCCCCCCATTTGTTTATCTCGATTGGGTCCGTCTTTTAGTTTTGCCCTAATTGTTTCCCTTCTCTCTTAAGAGAAAATGGGGGCGGCGCTAGGGCTCATCCCATAACCACCTCTCCACTGCCTTGATTCCACCATTAAACCCCCATTTTTCGATCCTATGAGGTACTTCCCCACCATTACCCGTGGTATGGAATGCCATAGGCGACCCTAAAAAGCTCTAGCCAACTTGTGCCACCATACTACAATAGTGAATGGTGTGTGGTGATTTGCCTAAGGATTAACACCCCATTGTATTGATACACCGACGTGTAAGGTTGGGATTGTTTCCAACGGCCCCGTTGGACCGATTCTGGTACAACTTTTGTCTTTGTGTGTGATTAGGTAATGCTTCGTGGTTTCTATTATGTGACGATTGGAAATCTTTTGTCCTTGGGTGTACTATTTTCATATGAATTTATAATTTGTTTTGCCATTAGTACGATTAGGATAAGATCCCTTTTGCTTTACTTGATTTTGAATTCTGATTTTTGTGCATGTGGGAAAATTCGTTTGAAAAAAGGTCTAGAATCTTGTATTTTTGTCCCTAGGATAAAATTTCCCCCTATTATAAATAGATTGGGGGGGGGGGTGACATGAAGTGATCTTCTTCTCTTTTTCTCTGAAAAAAGGGAAGGCTCGACTAGAAGGGTTTGAATTCCTTTGATATTCCACTCAAATGTACATTACGTATATAGAAATATTACTGAAAATAGAGAGAGATACTACTCCAATATAGAGAGGATTACTATGAAAAATAGGAAATTTTTAAAAAGAATAAGAGAAAAAGGCTTGGAAAAGGTTTTTGAAGTGTTTTGTTACTGAGGTTTTGATTCAGTCTCCTTGTTTGATCTTTAGGTTGCCTTTGCAAGAGGTAATATCCCTATCCTATTATTTAAATCAATTTCAGTCTTTATATGAGTTTAAATGATTATATTATTGTCTAAATGTGTGTTTGAAGCTTTGTTTCACTTGTTTGGATACATTTCCATGTTTTCAGTTATGAAGTGTTGATGTTGTTTAAGACTTATATAATGTGATTGAGCCCGTGAACCATGTTTGAGGTTTGTTTTGTTGTTTCCCCTTCTGGGATTTAGAACTAAGAAATGGGATTTTGTTTGGGGCTAAATATCATTTATATGAAGTAATTTAAAGTTCCAGTTCCTTTGTTATATGATGTTGTTCATTAGGCTTTAATATTTAATCCTTCTCTTATGACTTTTGTTCCTTATGATGTGAATATGGTCCTGGATAATAATAATGCATCTACTTTACCTACTGGTTTAGTTATTTGATGTGGTTTTAATCCTAGACATAGTCTCAGACTGATTCTGCTATAAACAGTTTAAATTTATTCCTTTATAAGCCTGTTAAAGATTAAGTTTTAGAAGACAAAATTGATCCTTTCCTAGCATTTGTTGGTTTTGAATCACCTCTAATGGTTTAACTTCTTTTAAAAAAGGGTAACTTAAGGTTTTGAAGTCTCATTGTTAGTTGAATCTTATGAAGTCTTAAATTTTACTCCTGAACTTGTATGAATTGCAAATGATTACCTAGCATCTGTTTTTTAAAAGGGGGCTGCATTTGCTTAGACTATGGTGTGTGGATCTCATTCTTAATACCACAGGATGTTTTTTAGTTAGTTACCTAAACTACCATAGAATGCTGTTATGTTTTAGTTAGGATTTTGAAATGCTAAGTAAATCTAGGAAGCAAGAGCAAACTTAGTATTAGTTTAGTCTTTTTGTCCCTTTCTTTTTGTGTGCCTTATTTTGAAAGCTTGGTTTTTAATAGAAATTTCTCTTCTAAAAATAGTGTCATGAGTTGACTAAAGGTTAAACTTAGCTAAATTTACTGTCATGCTAAATGGGAGGACAAAATTTGCTTTAGAGGATAAATAGGTGTTTGCTAGTTGTTTGTAATCTTAGACTTGTATGCTCACATGTTTCTTCATCCTCCTTTTTATCGTGTTCAAAGTATGGTGTTGGTGACCTAAGAATAGAATCATGATCCCCTATGCCCAAGGTCTAGTTGTTTGTGAGTATTTCTATGTGAATTCTTCTCTGTTTGTGATTACTGTGACTTTATCTGACCTTTACTCAACTTAGGGTGGATTCATGCTCCTATGACTCTTATGACTTGTTTAATCTTGTTCTGATCACCCTCTATAACTGAGTGAGACCTTTGTTGTTTTCTTTGCTTTGTTTTGGACCTTTTTGTGTAAAATTTAAATAAAATCAAATGTAGAATTCTGTTGATGTTTCATGAAGTTGACTTGGATCTAAAATGACTTTAGTAAATAGTTAAGGCCTCTATGACTTAAGATAGGCTAAGATTAGAAATTTAGAAGTCATGACCTTAAACTGGCTACTTGATCTTATGGTACCTTGTTATGATATAAGTAAAACTAAGTAACTCACAACTATTTAGTTAGTCTGAGATGTGATAAAAATGTAATTCTAAGAAATCATGTGGCATTTTCTTGTTAGGATTGAGGCTAGAATCGATTGCTTATTTTGCCATTTCTGAACCTTGCTGAGTTATGTGAAGATAAAAGGGATCCTTCCTGTAACCTGTTGAACATATTTGAGACTGCCTAGATGGAAAGTTAGTAGAAATTGAAAACTGTAAAGTTAGTAGAAATTGAAAATCAAGATTTGTACTTAATCTTTGATCCTAGAATAGTATAAGTGCCATTTTGAACATTATGTGTACATGTCAATGCCTATACTGTTAGCTTATTCTGGAAAGGTAAAAGTATAGGGAAGTTGGAGGTTAAATTGCTATTGAACCTATGTATAAAAGTCGAAACTATGTTCTTGAGACTACTATGTGACTTGTCGCCCTATTACCTATTGTTTACCGAGAATGTCTATAGCCTATTATTTCTTATAACACCGTGTTCTTTTCAGTTGGTTCTTGAATGTAGTTTTCCTGGGAATTGTTGTGCCTAGTTTTTCAATATAGAACGGGCATAGAGGTTTAAAACAAGCAAAACCCACAGAAAGGGTTAAAATTAGTCTGTGTAGTTGTCTTCATCTTCTTTGCCATTTTCTTGATCAATTGTTGGCTTATATGACATTACCCTATATGTGCTTGTTTTGTTAGAGTACCATGACTCAATGTACCACTTAGCATTTGAATGAACTGCCACAGAATCACTCCATCTCCCTTAACTAGAGTAAGTTCTAACCTCTCCCTAAAATTTTTTAGAAAAGAAGACCCTTAAGTATGGTCCCTGGCCTATTTTCTGCCTCATTTGATACAACCTTGAACTGCTACTATCAACACTACTTGTCTAGTCTTATAAAAAGTGTGCCATGACTTCCTTGCCTATGCTATGTGTGGTTCTGAATTTTGATACACAATGTCATGTTAAAACTGATCGAGATCAAAACTACTATCACTTGAATAAATAGGATACATTCACACTTGCACTTATGGTTGACTTGTGAATTTCTATGGCTCATGTACATGAATTCCTACTTTTTTGCTTGCTGGTTGGTGCCCATAATAATCTTACTAGTTTTTTTGAACCCAGGATAGTGTCATGAACCCATTTTGGCCACAGTTAGGATTAAATGAACCTATAATTACTCCTATGAAAGTCTTTGGTTATTTGCGACTTGTCGTGTGCCCATGCTTGAACTATGTTTGCACTCATATTGTTTCACCCTCTCCCCAACTTTCACTACTGAAAATGGGCCTATGGCAACGAAATCTATGTAACGATTTTACCAACCTGCATATAGATATTTATGGCAACTGGCATAGCCGTTGCAATATCTTCCGGGTACTATAAGTACTTTACAAAACCGTAACTATTGTGTAATAACCGTCACCGTAGGGGTAAGTATTGTGACGGATTTTTTGAACCGTTACGTAGAGACGTTTATTGCAACACTATTTTCGGGAAATTTTCTATTGGAACGGTCTTATAATTCCCACCTTAATTATTTTCCCCCCAAAATTTTGATACACCCGCCAATTATTTTATCCCTGTAGCTTAGACCCTTTTAATATTAAATTTAATTGATTTAATTTTTATCATATTTCCCTCATCGTTCACGCTTAGCAAACAAAACCCACATTTTAATATCTCGGCTTCTTTACTCTCTCTCGTAGTGGAAGAGAGGGGGCAAATCGCCACTATATACGTGAAGAACAAGTTTTTGTTTAACCCAAATGCCTGATTTTCTCTCTTCGAAAACACATTTTGTTGATCTCGTGAGGTTCTATTTTCTATCTATATGCTTATAATTTTACATATTCGGTCGAATTTTGCCTCTCGTTTTGGTGGGTGTTTGATAAAACGGTGATTTGTAGTTATTGTGGTGGGTTTTTTCGATTTACATTTCTCTGAATTTTTCCGTTTTTACATGAAAATTATTGCGGCTTTGTTTTGGTTATTTTCTGTTAGAATGGAGATTTATGGTTGATTCTTAGAGCGGGTTTTCTTCTTTGATTTCATGGTCATGAATTGTTTGTCAAAATCTAATTTTATGGTCATGGGTTCTTGTATGTTTCCTTTTTCACTCCGAATCTTTTCTTATTTAAATTTTTGAGTTTATTTGACTAAATGGAGCTTTATGCCTTATTTTAAGTGAGTTTTTTTGGTTGGAATCCAAGTGTCAATTTTTCTGTGTTCAATTTTATATCTAAAATCCTAGTGTTTCATATTTGCAACAATTTTGCCTCTTATTGTTTTTTTTTTCTTTTTTTGTTAGTTTCGGGAGATTTCTTTTTATTAGATGTAGGTATATGGTTTTTTTTTTGGTTTTCCAGTTCTAATTTTGTTTCAAGATTATGGCTGATTTGCTGAATTTGTCCTTTGATGCTAGGTAACTCGATCGCGGAGAATCCTTTAATTTGGAGCTTCAATCGCCTGGGAGGTACCGAGTGTTGCTCTTGTATTGTACCCTTTACATTAGATGGTCATCAATCAGTTGTGGGTGCTTTTTTTGGAGTTTCTGGTGAGAGTTCCGAGTATTCTGCGAAAATGGTCTTAGAATGCATGTATGATTTGTTTTGCTTGTTGATCGAGGTTTGCGGTTGTCTTATTTTTGTATAGACAGGCACATATAGGCACGTGCGTGTATGTATGTTTTTCTTAATGGGTTTTAGGAGTTAAATTTTAATTCCGAGATTTTTTGCGTATGCATAAGATGGTACGTTGTTAGTTAAGCTATCTCGATAGAGATGCTTCTCTTGCCGTTTCCATGTATGAATCACTAGAAACTTGCAAATGCTTTAAACATTGTGTTAGGATTAATGTTTTATCCATGGAATGATTCAAATTTTTAGTGTTGTTTCAATTGTGGAAAGCATTTATTGTTATATCCGGCATTTTTGCATATTTGGAAAACTTGAACGTAATTTTGGTTTGTGAGAAATAAGGCCAAAATTTGGATTTTCTTAGTAAGTGTATGCCGGTTATGGAAATTTGAACGTGAAAACACCGGATAAGGCCTAAGGACAAATTTGGAAATTTGGAAAATTGTTTCGGGAAATTTTAAAAAGTTTTGAAATTCCAAAAAACGATGGAAATTAACCCAAGTCCAAGAATTGGGGCCCCCCGTAATGCCCAAGCCCTTTTTAATTAATTTTCCTGTGGTAATTTTAAAGAATCATGGTTCGAAAATTGAAAAAAAAATAAAAGGAAAAAAAAAAAGAAAAGT
This sequence comes from Lycium ferocissimum, assembly GCF_029784015.1. Taxonomy (NCBI): domain Eukaryota; kingdom Viridiplantae; phylum Streptophyta; class Magnoliopsida; order Solanales; family Solanaceae; genus Lycium; species Lycium ferocissimum. Next base: position 69 of record NW_026721655.1, on the reverse strand, counting down.
AAGGAAAGGGAAAAAAAAAAAAAGAAAATCTTGACCCAAATTTTTGGTTTAAAAATTCGTTTCGGGGTT